>NW_027495686.1:0-108564 GCF_021521415.1 Bidens hawaiensis | reverse complement strand
GTATGAAAGTATGAAATAAAAGTAAATTAGTAATGTAATTATTATGTATCTTCGGATGCATGGTTGAAGGTAAGTGAATGTATTGTATGATGTATGATTAACTAGGACTCACTCAGCGTAGCTAACTTTTAGTATGCACACAAGTGAGTAGGATGCGACAGCTGGTGTGAGTGGAACACATGGCAGAAGAATACAAGCCTGGCATCTGAAGACCCTTTTATGTTTTATAAGTTATGTTTTAATTTTGAAAGACAAGAAGAATGTTTTAAGACATGTTTATGATTTGATATGTAATATTTTATGAAAGTTTTATATTCCGCGTAAGTTTTTAATTAACTATGATTTTAGAATTGCGTTTATGAGTAAATCCAAAACCAAAGTAGGGCTACCAGCAACGGGGCCTTACATTACACAACCAAAATAAAATTGTTTTGACAACCATCACGAACACATTAACACAACCGGAACACCCGGTTCAAGCGTTGTCACCCTCACCATTATCACCCTCCTTCTTCTCCGACTCCGTCACCTCACCAGCCTTGGTTTCCTTCACTTCTTCACTAGCACCAGCATCCTTGATCACTTCAGAAGTACCTGCCACATCATCTTCTTCAAACTTCTCCCCCTTTAGCATCTTCAGCTTCTTCTTCCAAGCCGTGGAGTTCCAGGAGTCCATCGTGTAGCCCTTCGCTTACACTTCCTCCAACATCTTGAGCATTGATTCCAGGATACTGGTGGCTACACACTTCTTGGATTCTTCAAGGAATTCAGTCTTCTCCAACTCAAATGAGGCTCTGAGATCCACAATGTCTTTATCCTTCTTTTTGAGTAGCTTATCTTTTATGTCAACAGCATGTAGAATATCGGCAACCTTGACCTCAGCCTCTCTCTGAGCCGATTCAGCATCTTGGGATCTCTGATGATAACCTTCAGTTTTTTGTTATCCCCAAATTAACATAAGTTTTTCTACAGTTTAATATTTTCAGGATAAACAAAAATACTTACTGTTCCAAGAAAGTTGGCAAGAGCTTGTAGCTTCTCCACAGCATCAGTAGTGCTCATATCGGCAAAAGGCTCGGTCTCAGCTGAAGTAGTGGCTTTCCTCTTCTTCTGCGCAGCGCTTTTCTGGCGAGTCGTCGGAACTCTCAATACCGGGGAGAGGGTCTTGGAGTGTTCTTGTTTAACCACGGTCCTATCCTCGATAAGGTCGTCCAGGTCGACTAAGTTGAAAGAAGACTTTGGCTTTGGTATCCCTATACAACAATTTATCAAGTTATTCCCAAGAAAGTGAAATCCTAAGAATTTCATGAAAAAACCCTAAAAAAGTTACCAGAAGACATACTCTCAACAGACTTCGTAGCGGTCACACTTGTTTCCCCTGTTTCCTCTTCTACCCAGAACTCTCTATCCTTCGGCGGAACCTTAAACAATGCCTTAAGCCTTCTGTTCGTATCCTTCCTATACTTTATCAAATCCTCAAACACAACTGCAAAAACGAAACCGTATTAACACAAATTATTTGCAAAAAGAAATCTTATCCTAAGAATTTCCTACCCTTGTGAACCCATTTAATAGGCAAGCTCATCCTGTCGGGAATAGAGTCGCGACGCACGAAAAAGAATCTTTTCTTCCAATCAGGGTCACTACCAGACACCTTGGGAATCATATAAAGATGGATGGATTTGGATTGAAGACAGTAGCGGAAAGATCCGTGGGTACGGAGGTTATAGGTCGCGGTATCTCAGGTATGCCTATCGACAACCCATGGGTTTTATTCAATCGATCTACAGTAGCCAAGACTCTCCACACCATTGGCATGACTTGGAGTAAGAGAACTCGGTGACATCAAAGAACTCTTTGATAAGCGGAGAAAAGGGATATGAAAGGCCGATCGAAAAGGATAATAAAAGAAGTAGACCCAGGTTTTCGAAGAAAAGTCAGCCTTTACTTTGGGGTCATACGGCCTAATAATAGCTTCAGCAGGTAGTAACCCCGAGTCTTTCAGAAATCTAATATCTAGATCTCTGAATAGACATTGGTCTTCATCGGTGGCGGGAATGTGAGCTTGGTCAACGAAATCTTCCGAGGTTACGAAGGAGAAAGGATTGTGTTGGTACATGATGTCATTAGTTCAGTGTCTAGTGTCTGTAATCGAGTTAGTTGGATTTGTATTTTGTATTAAGCGAAGTTAGCTCACAAGTTCGCGTATATAGGCGAACTTGTGGAACAAGCGAAGTTAGTGACAACTTCGCCTAAACATGTTAGGCGAAGTTGTCGAATGTTAAATAGGCTAGGTTACGGCTAGTTGAAAAGGAGTTATCATTAGAGTTTACGAGTTTTGTGTAATCGGTGATCAGTGAATCACGTGTTTCCAGTTGCAATACAACGTGTCTTTGTTTATTGTAACGTGTGTTTGATCGTGTTAACGTGTATCGTCTTCTACGCTCGTATCGTCTTACGTAGGGATTCCGCACCTACGTAGACGAGATATTCCGTGTAGATCCGGCTGGGAACCTACAATTGGTATCAGAGCTTTTGCTCGTGATTGTGTGGTTCGGGATTATCATGCGGGTGTAGAAATCGTTTCGTTCGACTATTCGCGGGACGAGTTTACCGAATTTTTGTGTCCTACTCACCTCCCACCATCATAAACAACCCATTACACCTTCGCATACCTCGCAAAACGTCAAAATCAAACCTGCAAAATCATCGTGTTCATCAGGCGAAGTTGCCGCTACTGTTTGTAGGGTTTTAGGCGAAGATATAAGGTTAAGCGAAGTTATCCACAACTTCGCCTACCTCACAAGTTCGCTTATCTCAAGCGAAGTTATCCACAACTTCGCCTACCTCATAAGTTCGCTTAACTTAATCAGGCGAAGTTGAGAAATCAAGCGAAGATAAGACTTAAGCGAAGTTAACTTTAACTTCGCCTACAGTACTGTTCAGAATAAAATTTTTATTTTTTCGGGTTTCTTTGTGTTTTCGTTTCGTGAAAGATGACTTCAATAAATATTACGGAACTGGTAAAGATGGAAGTGGAAGCGGGTTCAGCTACTAAGGCACCGAAAATGCTTAAGGGTACCGATTTCGTGGCGTGGAAAGATCGGTTTGAGCAGTACGTTAAATATCAAGATGCTAAGATGTGGGTGTGTATTCAAGACGGATACATTCCACCAACTGCTTTGTATGAGGGTCGTGAACAGATTAAGAAATACAACAAGATGGAAGAGGAAGAAAAGAAGATGTATGAGGCTGAAAGCAAAGCTCATGCTGCGATTACAATGGCTCTTCCACAAGAGATTCTTCACACCTTCAGGAAGTATAAAACCGCTAGAGAGCTATGGGAAGCACTTGAAAACCGATTTGAAGGTAATGTGGGGATACGCGCATCCAAGATAAAACTACTCAAAACCCAATTCTCGGTGTTCAAGTATTTGAAGAATGAATCACTTGATGATATCATCACGAGATATTATCACCTGATGACTGAACTCAGCAATTATTCTATTGCTTACAAAGAAGAGGAGATCGTAGAAAAGCTTCTTGATGCTCTCCCACCGAAATGGGAGATGTACACTGTCTTGATGAGAGAAGATAAAGAGTTTGCCGACTATGACTTGGAAACAGCAGTCAACAAACTACGAACTTTTGAACTTAACATGGTTCAAAAAGAGACACCAACTGATCAGGTTCAGGATCCGGGAATGTATGGTGCAAAAGTTAACTCAAGTTCAAGTTCGAAGTCTGAATCATCTGCTTACTACTCAAAGGGAGACTCGGGCGCTAACCCAACACATGAAGGTCATGTAACTCTCAACATGGATGGTGATGTGTGTTTCGTAGCTGGTGGAACAAATGCTTCTAAACCTCAAACAACTAAGGGTAGTTTCTCTTCAAGTGTTCCTAACAACAACTACTCTAAGATGCCCATGAGTGTTAAATCTGCTGAACAGCAGTCTGCTCTCTATGCATCTTTCATTGCTTCGTACGAAAACTACATTAAAGGTAAGATTGTTGACCCTGCAACTTTAGACGAAGACTATGATCAGATCGATGCTGATGATCTGGAAGAGATGGATCTGCAGTGGCAGATGGCGATGATTGTAAGAAGGGTTAAAAGGTTTATGAAGAAGACTGGTAGAAAGTTTGTTGGTGAAAGACCAGGTTTTGATAAGTCAAAGGTGCGGTGTTATAACTGTCAACAGAATGGACACTTTGCTAAAGAGTGCACAAATGAACGTGTAGAACGTAGTCAGAACAGGTCTACACAACAGAGTGGTGGAAGTAGTGAGAATAGGGCGATGATATCCAGAAAGAACGGGGAATACAATTGGAATCTGCATGTTGAGGAAGTGTTCGAACAGGCCAATTTGGCGAACATCGAAACTGCAGGAAGTGAGAAAGTGACTGGAGAAAATCACGCTTACATGGCAGAAGTGACAGATCAGCTCTCCGAGGTAAGTACTAAACTCCCTTGTACGAAATGTGAAAATCTGTCTGAACAATTGACAACAATAACTGATCAGTTTGTTAGTTTGGATGCTCAATTTAAAATATTAAAAGAAGATCATCATTACACTAAAGCTAAAGAAAATAGTTACAAGGTAAAAATAAAAGCTAGTGAGAAAGATATCAGAAGTCTTAAAGCCAGTCTAACTGAAAAAATACAAGTAATTGATCTTAGCTATGAAGTGTTAGAAGAGAAAACCAAACTAATAGCTGAAAGGGATAAACAGATAGCTGATCACCAGGTGAAAGTGGTGGAACTAAACAGAAAACTTGAGCAATTTAGAAATTCCTCTGCTATACTTGATCACCTTGTAAGTGATCAACGTTCCCCAGTTAAAAGGGGAGGAATTGGATATAATGAAGTTCCACCACCTTATAATCATAACTATACTTATGATCCTAGTAATCAGAAATCCGTTGATGTTGAAATTGGCCAGACAGTTCCGGTTAAGGTTACGATTAAAGATCCAGAAGTTAGTAAAGGCGAAACGAGTAAGCCTGTTTCTAATGTTAAGATTTCTGTTCCTAGTCCTGTCTCATCAAATTCGGACAAGACATCCGAGTCGAGTGAGACAAAAGTAGAGGAAGTGTTACTAAAACGTGGAGAAGAAAATAAACCAACTGAAAAGAATTCTCCACTAAACCCGTATGTCCCACCATATGTTAGACAAACGGGGAGTAATGCAGCCTCAACATCTAAAACAACTATTGATACGAAAGTTGAACACAGGAGTTGTTTCAGATGCAATCAAATAGGACACCTGATTGCTGATTGCTCTCTGAAGCAGAGATTCAGAGGTATGAGGCCTTCAAAAACTGAGAATAGAACTAACGGTAATTACTATAATTGTAAAAATGAAAATTCATCAAAGTTCAGATATTGGACTAATCCAGGTTTTCAAAGAAATCGATCTCAGTTTTTCCCTGTTAACAACCAAACCATTAGTAATAATTCATTTAATTCAAGAAGGTTTGGATGGCCTCATAGTCAATCTACAAGAATGTATCCTTTTAGGACTTACAGATATCATACTAACACTAACTTTGGACAGCCAAAGTACGGGATGTATCGACCCAAGACCAATAGGTCTTGGGTCCCCAGATTTTAATCCTCTGCTTTAATCGTGCAGGAACAATTGAACAGGGCTGCAAACAATCTATGGGTTGTGGATAGCGGCTGTTCCCGGCACATGATGGGTAACAAGAATTTGTTACACGAATGGAAACCTGTTCAGGGAGGAAGAGTAAGTTTTGCTGGAGAGAGTGGTGGAAGGATTACTGGAATTGGGACAGTGACTAATGGTAAAATGAAGTTAGAGAAGGTGAATTTCGTTGAAGAACTGAAGCATAATCTGTTGAGTGTATCGCAGATCTGTGACAAAGATTACACTGTGCACTTTACCAAGAATGAAGCAATCGTACTGTATCCTGGTTTCAAGATACCAGAGGATTGGATAGTAATGAAGGTTCCAAGGGAAAAGAATACGTATGTTATGGACATAAGGTCGACTGAGATGGCAACAGAAGAATCTTGTCTTCTGTCAAAAGCAACTGAATCGGAGTCCGAGTTATGGCATCGAAGAATGGGGCATATTCATCTTCGAAAAATGAACTACATTGTCAAGAATGGGCTGGTGCTGGGTGTTCCCTTGAAGAATTTCAACTTTGAAGACCAATGCGTATCGTGCAAAAAGGGAAAGCAACACAAGAAATCCCATCACACCAAGAAGGTTAATTCAATAGTCAGTACCCTAGACCTACTTCACATGGATCTCTTCGGTCCCGTGAATGTAAAAAGCCTAGGAGGAACATCATACTGCTTGGTGATAACTGATGATTTCTCTCGATATTCTTGGGTATATTTCCTGAAGTCAAAGGATGAAACGGTTCAGATGGTAATAAATTTGATTACCAAGGTTGAGAATATTATGGGGAAAAGAGTTAAATACATCAGGAGTGACAATGGGACAGAGTTCAAAAACTATCAGATGGAGATCTTCTGCTTACAGAATGGGATAGACCACCAGTACAGCGCTCCGTATACTCCGCAACAAAATGGAGTGGCTGAGAGGAAGAACAGAACGTTAATTGAAGGAGCCAGAACCATGCTGGCTGATTCTAAACTTCCTGTGGTGTTCTGGGCTGAAGCTGTTGCTACAGCCTGTTATATCCTTAATAGAGTGTTAACTGTTAAAAGATTGAATAAAACATGTTATGAACTTATGCATGGGAGAAAGCCTAACTTGAGTGGTCTCGAACCATTCGGGTCCCCGTGTTCGATATTAAAGACGAACTCAAAATTTGGTGAAATAGCCGACGAAGGTATTTTAGTCGGATATGTTGTTGGGATTCCCAACAGACGAGTCTTTTATGTATCGACCAGCAAGATTGAGGTGGTGTGTAACACTGATATCACAAGTTACAAATCACCAAAACCAAGCACGGGACCCGCTGGGGCTTTCGACTATGATAGGCTTTTTAAATCTTTTAACATGCCTTACTTGGATTATGCAGAAGTTGATGAGAGAATAGCTACGAAGATGCTTTATGATGAGGAAGAAACTCTTGGGCAACGACCGCAGTACGATGAATGTCAACCTTCCTCGTCAAATTTTGTCGATACCCCTGTTGCCTCTACAGAAGAGGAATTCTTCAATCCGTTTCACTCTCAACAACAATCACCCATTGATGAGCTACCTTCGAACCTGGAAGACAATCCGCAAGTCAGTTCGGTTTCGACTACGAGTGTTCACAAATATCACCCTTTGGAGAACGTGATAGGTGATCTGTCCGACGGTGTACAAACAAGACAAAGCTTGAATGAGCACACCTGTGTTTACACAAGCATTAAAGATACAGGCATCATTAACGAATGCTTGTACACCTGCTTCATAAGCCAGATTGAACCAAAGAACTATCAAATGGCTCTCAAGGACAGCTCGTGGGTTGAAGCCATGCGAGAAGAGTTAGCCCAGTTCAAGAAGATGGAGGTTTGGAATTTGGTTGCAAAACCAAAAAATGTGCATGCGATTGGCACAAAATGGGTTTTCAAATGCAAGAGAGATGAAAAAGGGATAATTATCAGGAACAAGGCGAGGCTGGTTGTAAAAGGTTTTAATCAGCAAGAGGGGATCGACTACAATGAAGTGTTTGCTCCTGTGGCGAGATTGGAAGCGATTCGATTGTTTTTGGCATTTGCGGCACACAAGGAGATGAAGGTGTTCCAGTTAGACGTGAAAAGTGCGTTTCTTAACGGTAAAGTCGATGAGGTTGTGTACGTTGAGCAACCTCCGGGTTTTCCTGACCCAGACTTTCCTGATCACGTGTACAAGCTAAGTAAAGCGCTATATGGGCTACATCAGGCCCCTCGTGCCTGGTACGCAACTCTATCCGATTACTTGCTTGAGAATGAATTTGAAAGGGGAAAGATCGATAGCACACTGTTCTTTAAGAGAAAAGGAAGCGACTTTCTTCTGGTGCAAGTCTACGTGGACGGCATCATCTTTGCTGCATCAAAAGTCGCCATGTGTCAGGAATTTGAAGCCATCATGAAACAGAGGTTTGAAATGAGTGCTATGGGTGAACTAACTTTCTTTTTAGGATTGCAGGTTGATCAGAAGAAAGATGGGATGTTCATTCATCAGACTAAGTATGTCCATGACGTTCTCAAACGCTTCAAGATGGAGGACAGCACACCATTTGATACTCCACTTTGCGTCAACCATAAACTGGGTGCTGATTCAGATAGTAATGCAGACGTGGACCCCACCCAATATCGGGCAATCATAGGTTCTTTAATGTACTTAACTGCATCTAGACCTGATATTATGTTTGCAGTTTGTCTTTGTGCTCGTTTTCAGGCAAACCCAAAGGAATCTCACATGAAGGGTGTGAAGAGGATATTGCGATATCTCAAAGGCAAGCCTAAGCTAGGGTTGTGGTACACGAAAGGAGGAGACTTGGAGTTAGTCGCCTACACAGATTCTGATTATGGAGGATGCAATCAGAATCGGAAGTCAACAACAGGTGGATGTCAGTTTCTTGGAGGCAAATTAGTGCCATGGCAGTGCAAGAAGCAGACCTCAGTCGCCATTTCTACCTGTGAAGCAGAATACATGGCAGCATCGAACTGCTGCTCCCAGGTTCTTTGGATACAACAGCAATTGCGCGATTATGGTCTGAATTTCACTCATACTCCTATTTGCATAGATAACACTGCTGCTATCTCAGTAACTAACAATCCCGTAAAGCATAGCAAAACTAAACACATTGACATCCGTCATCATTTTATACGGGATTGTGCTGAGAAGAAATTGATTGTGCTCGAAAAGGTTGATTCGTTAGATAATTTCGCTGATTTGTTTACTAAAGCGTTTGACAAAACTCGTTTTCAAAACCTTGTTGAGCTAAATGGGATGATCAATCCCGAGTAACCGTGTTTTTCGTTTTTGAGTATTTAAAAAAAAAACGTCACTATCGCTTAGAATTATGTCGGTTGCCTCAGTTTGAAGGACATATCTTCGGATATGTTTGGTCCTCATTTCTACATGTAGAATATAAGGATAGCCATTAACCAGATGACTGAAAGTGACCGGGGCGGTTTATGATGTGTTTTTAATTCTTTTGCTGAAAATTAGTCGTTCATACTAAGTTAGAGGGACACATACTTGTATGTGGTCGGTCCAGCTGATCCATTGGATCTTCAGGATAGCCGTTTACCTGAAGACTTCGACTTGATCAGGGCGATAGAAGTTAAATTTTTGAGGGAGATGAAATTATTTTTCAAGTCTACTACTTCGTAAGAAGTTCCTTTACTATGTTTAACAGAAAATTGATCCAACCTTGGAAAGTGATAGATAAACTGATTCTGTGTGCTTAACTAGTGAAGTTATTAGGCCTAAAAGACTTTAGAACAGTCATTGTATGTCATGGTAGCTTTTTATGGTGCGTAAAAGTAGAAGTGATACTAACTAAATCTCCTCGATTTTACGTGGAAACTCCTTAAGAGTTGTGTATGTCTCCGCATATATCTTTCCGAATGATAGGCAGAAAAGCTATTACCCAGTCATACACGAGCCCGTGAGTGTTCTGATTCCCGTGAAGATAGCGTGTCAAGAAACTGCAGTGATCCAGATTCGGGACTTGCAGTTGTTTACTACTTTGAAGTTTATTGTAAATACTTAAAAAAAATGTGTGTTATTGAGACATTCTAGAGTTCATAATGTTAATACTTCTCAATCAAGATGTAAGAAAGAGAACGGGAAGAAGAGTCTAAAGATCGAAGAGTACTTACTATTTAATCAGACACTACGGGTCGAGGTCAACTCGGGGTGACTTGTGGAAAGCCAAATACGCTTTGAGAATAGATAGGAGACATCACAATCTCTGATGTGTTGCCCATTTAAATTTTGAGCTTAATTGAACCTAACCCGTATCACATAAGCGATGAAAACCATTTTAAGTTATTTACCTGCTTACAACCTGTCTCTTTATGTCATAATAGAGCTGAACATGGATCTATGTGACAGTCACGTAATTAGTATGATTCCTGTTCGGATCTTTTCTAAAACGTGGTAGTCCCTGTCAAGACTGAAATTTGATCCTGTGTACTTTATTTTTTAAAATTTTTTTCTACTTATGTAGTTGTATGATTTTATACCTGGTTACTTGGTCTTGATCGTATCATTTAACGCTTTAAAGGATGTGTTAAAACTTAATTGCAAATTGTTCAAATTATAGGGGTTTGTTTTGTAAAGTTTAATACCGGCGAACTTATCCATAACTTCGCCTGCAATAGGCGAAGTTATCCATAACTTCGTCTGTATAATCTCTGACCCTATATAAAGAAATTCTTGGTCAAAGCTTTTCATTATTTTCAAACCAGGCGAACTTATTCTCAGAACTCTAGGCGAACTTATCTTTCGAATCAATCTGTCTTATTATCCTCAGTTTCTAATCAGAATTGAAGGTGTGTAGGGTCGATGTATCTAATAATCTATGTCATTGATGTAAATCAAACATCGTATCGACCCGTTTCGTGCCCTCGGTCTTTCGAAACCTCAACACACCCGATTTTCAAACATGCTATTACGTGGTCGTAATCAACTTGATCGTCTAGATCATCTTAAAAACATGTTTTACGAGATCCGCAATCTCCAAATTGACCGAAATCACTTCGTATTGAACGTCTAACTGTTGCCGATTCATATTCAGGCGAACTTACAGTTTAGGCGAAGTTATCCTTAACTTCGCCTGAGGTTTAACTTCGCCTGACAATTAATTATGTAACAGTATATGAGGCGAAGTTGTGGTTAGGCGAAGTTATCATTAACTTCGCCCGACCCTTTTTACTTAACCTTTATCAGGCGAGGTTCAAGTTGAGGCGAAGTTGTTCCCAACTTCGCCCCACCTCTAACTTCGCCTATACAGAATAAATCATAACTTCACTCATGGTAACAGGCGAACTTGTGATTTGCCTCGACGTTTCTCTAACTTAGTATGTTTTTGTTGCAGAAATGGCAGCTGTAGCTGGAGCAGGTGGTGCAGGTGGTGACGAAGGAGGAGATAACCATCGACAGTTTTTCCCGGGGCATAACATGTACATCACTTTGGACCCGGATGTGAGCGGTGTTGATGATTTTCGCGAGATCATCACGTTTCTACTCCGCTCGCGTATATTCCACGCGATTACCACAACACTGCCGATATCTTTGCCAAACATTGAAGATTTCTGGCAGACAGTGGAATATGACTGTCGAGTCGAGCCCCCGGTTATGCGTGCAACGGTTAACAATCAGATAGTACAGTTCTCGTCTGAACAGATCAGGGTGGCTTTACAGTTTGAGGATGAAACGAGAGACGATCTTACAGACTTTGTGGCTCCATTCCGAGATGGTGCTTTTCTGAGAATGGGATATTCTGGTCCTTTGGGGGATACTCAGAGACGCAAGGGGTTCTTGCTAGACCAATGGCGCTTTCTCATGCACGTGATGATCGTGTGTATGTCAGGGAGAAAGGCTGGTACAGATGGGATGGGTGCGACCATGCAGTCGGCGATGACTGCACTGACTTACAATAAATGTTACAGCTTTAGTCAGATGGTATTTTACGAGATAGATCGTCAGAGACGAGCGGTGGCGCGTGAGAGATTTCTTATGTATCCAAGATTCCTACAAATGATCTTGAATCATGTTGCTCCCACGTTACCTCAGCGCCGCCCAATTAGATATGTGGAAAGTGTAAGCAAGAGGATCTTCGCTCAGTGCAGATCATCCAGTGCAAGAAGCAAGCCTGAGCTCCGTCCTCGACATACTCCATTATTCGGGTACTTGATCAACCCAGAGTATGTTCCAGCTCATGGGGACGAGTTTCGGGATTCAGCACCACAACAGGCTGGAGCACCTCAACCACATGAGGTACAACAAGCTATACCTGCTGCTCCTGTTGTGGCACCAGAGGAAAATGTAGACCTTGATGCAGCGTTTGGAGGTCAAGGATTTTTTGATATGGAGCGTGTTGATCCTGAGGAAAATGTACAAGTCTCGGTTGCACGGGTTACTAGTGTGAATGTGGCTATGGCAGCTACGACTGAGGCTGATTCTGATTCTTCAGATAATGATGTGGCTGAAGCTAGACGGATTTTGGTTACACAAGAAAGGATTCATGGGAAGAGGAAGAGAGACAATGATGACAGTGAATCAGACTTTGAGGAAGATTTACATCAGTTGGTCCGTAGATCAAGAAGGGAACGGGCAGGTGCAGGTTCGGGAGCTGGTGAGAGCTCAAGGGTGGTTCGTTTCACTCCACCCGCACTGTCCGGTATGACTATAGTCCCTACATCATTTCCTGTTACAGGGACAAGCGCCACGGACGTTCCCGTGGTAGCTACTTCTCCTCGTTTGGCATCCCACCCACTTCATTCCAGCTTTCGGCTCCGGAGATTGTATCTTTGCCAACTCCAACTCTTACTCCAACGGAGGTCGTGGCAAGATTTATTGAGTCGACAGTTGTGGCTATTGCAGGGTTGTCAGTTACGATACCACCTGCGGTTACGTTTCCACCTGTTTCTGAGGTGCCGGTTACATTGGGAATCCCTCCTCCGTACACTCAAGATATATCACATCTGAGGTTTGATTTCGATGCAACCTTATCCGACTCGGAACGAATAGCAGCGCTTGAAAGGGTCGTGGCAGAACAATCAAGGGTAAATCTTATCCAGACCCATGCTATTCAGCGCCTCGTTGCATAGAATCAGATACAGTCGTCCCTGATGATCGAACATGGTAAAATAATTGATGCCTTGAAACAGTTCTTGGCATCTCAGGGGGAGACGGGCTGTAAGGGTGATGAGCTGAGGACGAAGAAGCGTAATGATCGAGACGATGATCCCAATGCATCGAAAGGTGAAGGTGGAGAGTTGCCAAGAACTGAAAAGCTCTTGGGACTTCCACATCTCAGGGGGAGTCAACGAGTGCAGCTGGCGGTTCAGTGGGTGATGATGTGGTGGTTGTGAATGTTGAGGAGGTGTTAGATGATGTTATAGGTGATGAGGATGTGTTACCGATGGAGGAGATAGAGAAGATAGGGGCTGAGAATGTCATTGATAGTGAGATTGAAGAAGGAGAGATTGTGGAGGAGAACGTTGAGCACGAGATTCCGGAAGTTGATAAGGCAGATATGGGTCAAGATATGGGAAGCGATGAGACGGAATGGGAGGAGCAGCCAAGATGGAAAGAAGGCTACGCTCAGTGGTTCGTAAAGACTAAGAAACCGGCGGTCCCTACTATGTTCAAGAAAAGTTACAACATCAGGGGTTATGCTGAATCGAAAAAGGGGATTATATGCTGGTTAGATGATGAGCAGTTGAGGCTCTTTGTGATTAAAAGGTATGATGGGGTTCAGTACTTCAAGAGACTGTTGAGATCGTTGAATACATTGCCTGAGTGTGAAGTGAATGACTTAGCCAGGTTGGGGTTGATAAACAGGAGTGATGATAACATGGCTAGGGTCATTGGGAAGATAGTCTGGAAGGAAAGCATAAAGGAGAAAAAGTTCGAGCTGTTGAAACCACAGAAAGGAAAGCTTGTTGAAGACAAAGACAGAGGAATGAGAGCAGATGGCAAGCCTTGGATGATCATGAAGTATAAGCCGATCCGGTGTTTAAAAGAAGTGCCGATGAAACAAATTCCCAAGGATGTGCTCAAAGATCTGAAGTGGTGGTATGTGGATTGTGAAACAGCTGAAGCAGTAATGGAGGATGAAGATGAACAAGAGCTGATGAGAGTTTATGATCCTATGCATCTAGTGAATCTGTCTCAAGCTGATTTGCAGGTGCTGAACGAGAAAAAGATATTTTATATTCCTGCTTGGAAAGAAGAAGCAAAGAAGTATCAAAGAGTTGTTTCGGTTTGTGTACGAGAAGGCGCTCATGCTTGAAGATGAAAGATACAAGATTTTTGGGATTACAAGACACGTGTTTAAAGATAGAGATATGAAGCTACTGCCAAGGGGGAGTCTGTTGGTACATGATGTCAGTAGTTCAGTGTCTAGTGTCTGTAATCGAGTTAGTTGGATTTGTATTTTGTATTAAGCGAAGTTAGCTCACAAGTTCGCTTATATAGGCGAACTTGTGGAACAAGCGAAGTTAGTGACAACTTCGCCTAAACATGTTAGGCGAAGTTGTCGAATGTTAAATAGGCTAGGTTACGGCTTAGTTGAAAAGGAGTTATCATTAGAGTTTACGAGTTTTGTGTAATCGGTGATCAGTGAATCACGTGTTTCCAGTTGCAATACAACGTGTCTTTGTTTATTGTAACGTGTGTTTGATCGTGTTAACGTGTATCGTCTTCTACGCTCGTATCGTCTTACGTAGGGATTCCGCACCTACATAGAACGAGATATTCCGTGTAGATCCGGCTGGGAACCTACAGATTGGGCGCTCGAGGGGTTCTCTTCCTCATTATCTTTCGAATCGGAAGAAAAATTTCAAGAAATTAAGAAGAAAAGAGAGAAGAACTGACCTGATGGTGAACCGATGGAGAGATTATTATTTTGAGATTGGGAAATGAGTTGATTATAACCTAAAAGGACGGTTTTTAGGGTCTCCTCAATCCACGTGCATGTCCTTTCAGTTAACAGAAGATATTTTTACTTTTTAAAATTTGAAATTTTTACAGCTGTCACACGCAATCTGCAAAAATTGGGGGCAATTGTTGGGTATAGATTTTTTATCCTCAGGGTGAGCTACGATTCAAGGATTCTGAGCTATCCTGTCAACGCTAATATTCCGAGGATGATATTTGACTAATTCAATTGTCCTATATTACTTATATTTGTTTTGCAGATAAGATCACGTGCTAAATATGCTAATTTGAACGTGGACTTATATTTGTTTTGCAGATAAGATCACGTCCTGTAATCGAGTTAGTTGGATTTGTATTTTGTATTAAGCGAAGTTAGCTCACAAGTTCGCTTATATAGGCGAACTTGTGGAACAAGCGAAGTTAGTGACAACTTCGCCTAAACATGTTAGGCGAAGTTGTCGAATGTTAAAGAGGCTAGGTTACGGCTTAGTTGAAAAGGAGTTATCATTAGAGTTTACGAGTTTTGTGTAATCGGTGATCAGTGAATCACGTGTTTCCAGTTGCAATACAACGTGTCTTTGTTTATTGTAACGTGTGTTTGATCGTGTTAACGTGTATCGTCTTCTACGCTCGTATCGTCTTACGTAGGGATTCCGCACCTACGTAGAACGAGATATTCCATGTAGATCCGGCTGGGAACCTACAGATTGGGCGCTCGAGGGGTTCTCTTCCTCATTATCGTTCGAATCGGAAGAAAAATTTCAAGAAATTAAGAAGAAAAGAGAGAAGAACTGACCTGATGGTGAACCGATGGAGAGATTATTATTTTGAGATTGGGAAATGAGTTGATTATAACCTAAAAGGATGGTTTTTAGGGTCTCCTCAATCCACGTGCATGTCCTTTCAGTTAACAGAAGAGATTTTTACTTTTTAAAATTTGAAATTTTTACAGCTGTCACACGCAATCTGCAAAAATTGGGGGCAATTGTTGGGTGTAGATTTTTTATCCTCAGGGTGAGCTACGATTCAAGGATTCTGAGCTATCCTGTCAACGCTAATATTCCGAGGATGATATTTGACTAATTCAATTGTCCTATATTACTTATATTTGTTTTGCAGATAAGATCACGTGCTAAATATGCTAATTTGAACGTGGACTTACAACGGCTAATGCTTGGACTTCATCAATTGGAACGTGGGCAAGCAACGTATTATGGAAGAAATAGTCTAGGGTTTCCAGATTATTCGGGATAACAGTTGTAACTTTCTTCTTATATAAACGAGCTGATAATATCATTAGAACACACACCTTCACTTACCTAGCTACTAGCATAAACTGTAACACATAGTTTACGATCACTTATCAGCTCCACCATTTATAACCGCCATTTTATTATTAATAAAGGTGACGGTGATAGTTTTCACCGTCCGGGGGTTTTTTGTGCCGGAGAATATTATAATCACGTACCAATTCGACCAAATATTACGTTGTTAATCTTTTACCGAAGCATTTGACCAAAGATTACGTTGTTAATTTTTGACCGAGACAAGATTATCATAATCAAGGGTTTTTCCCTCGTAATCACATCATTGTGTTCAATCATTTTAGCATTAAGCACCCCACCTCACGCACTAATTTGATCAAAATTTAGTTTGCTAATTTTTGACCGAAACAAATACAATAATTAATTGATCTTTAAAATGAAGTCTTAATCAATATTCAATAACATATTAAGTTTCATTCAAGTGTAGTTGACATATAGTTGATTCCTAATATATATCATTCATGAAATATAAAAAAGCTTTCTCATTGTTTTAATAGATTGTGCTCTTTAGCTTTATGTTTCTTTCAATATGTACCCATTTAATCTGTTTCCTTTGTAGCTATATTTTTTTACCCACTTAGAGATAATGTAATTTGAAATGGTTGATGACTATCTATGAAATTTGAAATAAATGATCAACTGTGTATTGTAAGTCTCTTAGACTTGCTTGGTTGCTGCAAATTTGAATTATTTCTAACAAATGTCAAAATGAAATATATATACACATATATATATAGTTAGTAAATTTTCATCTTAAAAAAATCCACTTTTGAATTAAAGAGTGACCCGTGTAATACATGAGCGAGAATTATAGAAAACGTATAATATACATATTTGTTCTGAATTTAAATGAATTGTAAATGATATATTTATAAGAACGGATTATTTTAGATGAATTATAAGGTATTACATCATGAATATTAATTAAACGGTAAGTGCATTATTTGAAATTAAATTATTATTAATTATTATTAATAAAATTATAATAACGTACACATTTACCAAAATTTGAGTCAAGTCATATTAATAAAAATATTCAAGTTGTTAACCTATTAAAATTCGGTTTCTGAAAGTTTAGTCAAAGTCCAACCGTATACCCTATTTTTATAATTTTAATATAAGTGGTAAAAAATTCGTATTTTAAATGGTTTAAATAAATAGTTTTTATTATTCTCATTTCGGAATAAATATATATTAAGGGATTTATTATTTTAATCATTAAGTAAAATATAGTTAACAAAATGATCATATATTTAACAAAATGTATTACACCGGGTAATTGTTAACCTGTTTGAGGCCCATGTATTACAATATGATTAAAGTACAAAATTTTGATCAATTACCCGTGTAATACACGGACCTCAAACAGTGTATAACTCATTTATGTAAACTATAATATAAATAGAAATGATAAATAAATCCGTAAATTATAATATACTGTAATTGTAAAATTGTAATATAAATACAAATCATATAGTTTCCTATTATGTAAAATATGGATACTTATTTTCAAATTAACTTGTACAAAAAATATACAAAATTAACTTATTTACTTGATGGTCAAAAAACATTCAAATTATGTTTAATTTGAAAATAGGAAAAATTTCAAATACCAAATTAACACTCTTCAATCTCGTTTAATTTAAAATTTTCGAATACCAAATTAAGATATTCACGTTGACTATCAAGTAATTAATTTCAAATAATTCAAATTAACTTTAAAATCGGTTTGTGTATAAATTATGAAAAGTCAAAGTATATAAATGTGTTAATGGGACTCGACAAGTGAAACCTTTCGTTAATATTAATATTAATTTTTTTTAAGTAATTTTTATATATTTATTATTATCTAAATTTATGATAAAAATGTTCAAATTAACTTATACCAAAAATAAATATAAGAATAATAGTTTTAAAATTATTTTAGTCAACATATACCAAAAATATATGGATACTTATTTTTTGAATTAAATTTAATATTTTCAAACAACTTATCATAGTTCGACTAATTATTTACATATTTACTTATTTTCAAACGACTTATCTAAATTACTTATTTACTTTAATAATAACGTTTTAAAATTAATATTTGAAGTAACGTTATAACATTTGTAACAAAAAATTTATAATTTATAATTTGTACCACGAAGTATGATTATATACCAAAAAAATTATTGTTATAATAAAAATAATTAATTAATATTAATGTTAAGTATAAAGTAATCAACCTGTAATTGGTAATTTGTACTACGAAGTATGGTTATATACCAAAAAATTTATTGTTATTATAAAAATAATTAATTAATATTCACTTTGACTATAAAATAATTAATTTATAATTTGTACCAAGAAGTATGGTTATATACCAAAAATATATGGATTACCTTAATTCAAACGAATTTAAATTTATTATTCAAAATATATGGATTACCTTAATTACCAAGAAGTAATTAATTTAATGTATTTAAATTTAATATTCAAACGAATTACCTTAATTCGTATAATGATTTACATATTTCCTTATTTAATTATTCTTTAATATTAACGTTTAACTATAATATTTAAACTATCAATATAAAAATTTAATTAATTTATTGTTATTATAAAAATAATTGATTAATATTCATGTTGACTATAAAATAATTAATTTGAAATAATTCAAATATACTTTAAAATCGGTTTGTTTATAAATTAAGGCAAGTCAAAGAATATAAAATGTTTTAATGGGATAATTAAATTACAATATTTATGTTAATGAAGTTATTTAAAACAATAAGAAAAGTCAAACAAAATAAATGGTATTAATGAGATAATTCATATAATATTTGAACTAACAATAAAACATTTTAACTAATTTATTGTTATTATAAAAGTAATTAATTAATATTAACGTTGACTATAAATAATTAATTAGAAATAACTCAAATTAACTTTAAAATCGGTTTGTTTATAAATTAAGGAAAGTCAAAGAATATAAAATGTTTTAATGGGATAATTAAATTACAATATTTATGTTAATGAAGTTATTTAAAACAATAAGGAAAGTCAAACAAAATAAATGGTATTAAAGAGATAATTCATATCGAATATATTACAACACGCCGGAAAAAAAAATATAGATCAAACTTATCTCGGATCTCCGATATACAATGGTATTTTATTTTTTGTAAATAAAATAAGATGAATATACATGAATATTAACAAAATAACAAAATAAAATATACATCAACATTAAAATTAAAATCTATACATAATATAAACTCATAATCATTCCATGAAATTAAATTATATGAGTTGGCAATTACCTGAATAATAAAAAAGAATATTAATATTGATATTATGGATTATTTTAATTATAACTAATAATAGGAAAATTTTAAAGGTGTTAACGGAAAAACGAAATTTAAAGATGTTACCGGAAAAAAAGATTGTATAAGCTGTGACACTCACCGGAAAATGTTACCTGAAATAATAAAAAAAAAATATTAATATTGATATACGGAAAATGTTACCGAAAAAACTTACCGGATAAACGTTACAATGGAATATAAGATTTTGATTAACAAACTAAAATGAAATCCTCAGCAAATTAAACGGGTAAATAACCTGAAATAATGTAAAACAACCATTGTTATAGGTATAAAACATAGCCGGAACAAAAATAACGGGAAATCTTGCCGGAAATACTTACCGGAAAAACGTAAAACATCCACATATCACCTTCATGGCCATTTATGATTTGCAACCAAAACTGATTTTAATAAAATCAGTTAACAATGAGAATAAACATAAAAAGGTTAGCAGAAACAATAACCGGAAAAAAAAGGGTTGCTGGAAAAAATAGATAAACAGTAGGAAGTTTATTATAAAATACAAACTTACCGGAAAATTGATACAAATGTTGAATGATATTCGCCGGAATATATTAATAGGTGAAAGAGAGAAAATGTTGAATATGGTAAAAAAAAAATTAAGAAATGTTATGGTTTAAATATAGGTTAGTGGATGAGTTGGAATGCTTAAGAAAGGTAATGATGTGGCATCCTATGTGGACACCCTAGAATGGTGGCATATGGAAATTGCTCCTTGCTTTAATAGTATGTATAGATAAGATACTAATAACTTTAGACATAACAAAGTGTAAGGCCCGGTTACCGGTAGCCCTACTTTGTACGTTGGATTTACTCATAAACGCAGTTCTAAATATCAGAGTTAACAAAAACTTTCGCGGAATAATAAAACTTCAACCATAACATTTTACATAACCATCAAATCATGTCTTATAAAACATTCGTAGTCAATTAAAACAAAACATAGTCTTTAAAACATCACAACATTTCTCCGAGATGCCAATATCTTCGATTCCATGCAATGTGTCTTCAGTCACGCGAGCTGCCTCAACCTATTTGCCTGCGTGCATACTAAAAGTCAGCTACGCTAAGTGAGTTCTAGTTAATCACATAACTTACTTTTCATACACATATACGTGCCCGAAGGTACGCATAACATGCATATCATGTTCAGCATTCGTCCATACAAATTCATATCTAACCATACATTATAAAGGGCATTTCACCCTACATACCTCGGATATTATTAGGGTCTGGTATATCCATCCTCGGATATTATTAGGGTCATGTCACCCTTCATCCTCGGATATTATTAGGGTTCGGTACCCTTCATCCTCGGATATTATTAGAGTCCGGTACCCTTCATCCTCGGATATTAATAGGGTCTGGTACCCTTTCTTCCATAGCTTCATACTATACATGTTCTTAAATACTTTTCCTGACAATACGTGCAATCTCCGAAGAGCGTTCACGTACCATTAACATATCATACGTACATTATGCATACATCATATATATTCATACATGCATCTTATCTTACATCATACATGGCAAATACATCTTTAGCTAACACCTGACGGTACATGCAATATCTGAAGATCGTTCACGCACCGTCAAGCAATCATCATACATAAATCATACAAGGCATACACTTACCACTTAAGGTAAGTGTATTAACTATCACATCGAGTATGCACACAGCCCCGAAAACATAACAAGGAAGTGGGGCTAGAAACTCACCTCAAGGCGGTTGCGTTCACCGTTTACGGGTATTCCCTTTTTGAGCTGTGCACGACTAACTGTATAATAATTATACGTTTCAGTAAACTATCACTACACATATCGCCTTTCTAGTTTAATTATTACCCTCAACGAACGGGGGTCCGGGGGCAGCGCCCCTGGCAGCGGGGTTCTAGGGGCGGCAGCCCCTAGCGGGGTCCAAGCGTCATAAGGACCATACATCATATATTTTTATTGACTGTCTTAACACATTTTCCATTTAGGATTTTGAATCATTATAAATTTGCTAACTTAAAATGTTCAAGGGCTTCTTTGTAATTAAATCATTTTTTTCTAAGTCCAGGGACTGTTCTGTCATTTATTAAACTTCTGATTCGTTATTCAGTCCTTAACGAATGGGAGTTCATAGTGAAATAACTATTATAACGAATCCGGCTTGTAACGAATCAAACATTATAGCGAACTGGTCCTTATGACGAATTGGACCCTTTCACGAACTGGTCCATATAGCGAATTGGACCTTAACGAACTGATCCTTATACGAACTGATCATAGCGAATCAAAGGTAATTCGTTACCCCTTTCCCCTAACGAATCAGAGACGAACTAAGGCTAGTTCGTCGTGCTCCCTTATGCGAATTAACTAACGAATCACCCTTCAATTCGTTAAGTTCCCATAGCGAACTAGGGTTAGGTCAGGGAATGTCAGAACATTCCCTGACATCCTCGTACTAACTTTTCTGGCGCCGCCGCCGGAAAACCGCGAACACGTCGGAAAAACGAGTTTTAACTCGTTTTTCACCGTTTTTCGTCCCGTTCGATCCAGATCTGAGCTAGGGTTCCCCCTAAGCTCATCATAGGTTCGGTTTATACCCGATTCCACCCGGATCTCGTGACTTAAACGGTTTAACGGTGTCGGCTCGTCGTTTCGTGACCATATCCTACGGATTTAAGTTCAAACAATATCATACTATCATTACCATGGATCGGGATCGGTTTCTTCTTCTATATTTCGGCTAGAGAGAGGCTAGAGAGAGAGAGCTTAAGTTTGTGTTTGAGAGGTGTATGGTGAAAATTGGGTATTAAAGGTTTATATATATTTATGGATCATGGGCTTAGCCCATGGTCTTTCTTTCATACCCAAGTCCATAACTCATATCCATTTACCCCAACACTAGCCCAACTCATATTCTAGTTATCTAAACCGATAACGACCCACTATAAAATAGACGAAATTTATATTATTATTATAACCAAAGGTAGGATGTTACACAAAGTTTATCATATTTAATTTATTATATATTCCAAAATACTTGGTGAAAACCAAATATCAACAACAAACCATGTTTGTCAAGATTGAAAAGAATATAATTTCAAATGTTATCGTTAACATATTGTACTATGTATATCATAAAAGATTGTAAAGAAAAACAAAACTCGAATATGCTTTCATTTTACAAAGTAATTTATTTAATCATAAATTATAAATATATGTTTACAAGTTGATTTTTTTTTTAATCAATCAAATTAATTATTATTATTATTATTATTGTAAATTGTCATATAAATTTATAAATTATAAATATATGCTTTAAATCTATCCATTTATTTTTCGGTTAATTTAATAAACTATATATATTAATTTATTACTAACAAAGTTTATCATACTTAATTTATTCATTTTTTTATCAAGGATTGTTTCGGGTTTTTTGTGGAACTTAAATTTGGTTTTTATGGGTCAAAAGTTGATAAATATATTGTTTGGTACAAGTTAAATACATTTAGGACAAAATTTGTTACGTGTCAAAATTGAGAAATCTGAGCATTTTTAAAAATTTGAGAATGCAAATAGACTTATCTTCAAATTTGTTACGGGTTCAAAGTGTTGACTTGAAATTGTTAAATGGATGAAAGTTAAAATTTTAAACATGATTCGGGTTTCAACTTTATTTTCAAGGGCATTTTTGGAAATAATCAAAAGATTTTTGATTTGACAGTTTAACTGTTTTTCTTTCGAATATTAAAATTTAAGAAAAGATTGCGAACACCTTCGACATGCCACCGTCAGGCCTATCAATGCTTCTAACATTTATCAAAGTTGAAATATTTGTATCAACATTAATTTTATTTCAATTGTGATCAAAACGTTGTATGGGAAGCATGTCATGCAAAACTATGCTCAAAGAAGCAAAATATCACAAAACTGAATGGGTCAACATGTTATTTTTATGTTGTCATTATGACAAAGCCCCCTGAAACTTATCAAAATTTTTTTTATGGTTTAGCTTAGAAAAACATAGTTCTTGAAAACATCTGTTGTTACAATTTAATGTTCTTATTTCCTTCGATGGGTGGTAAATTGATAAATATATCTCTATCTATAGTTAGGCCGAGTGATTAGAACTACTATCGTATGAGAAGTCTTATTTCCAAAATTGGTTCATAACCAAAATTCTTTCAATTACACATATATGACCCTAAGAATTAAATATTTAGTAAGAGCGTTCTCGGGTATATTTTTGCACGTGTATTTTTTCATTTAGTTCATTTAAAACAAATCGTTTTGTAATATAAATAAAATCAATTTATATACACATAGTATAGATACAAGCATATATGTAATACTTTTTTCATATACGTGAAGTAATTATTTATTTGTAATTTTATAATTTGGATATCCCATGTATAACACGGGCTTTAAAGCTGGTAGTTAATAAATAAATAAACCACAGGGGCACCGAATGCAAATGACGATAATTGCGGCATTTTATATATGTTTAATTGGTTGAATGAGTATCTTCCAAGACGAAGTTTAACAACTTCTCGTTTTTGAATCAATCCACTAGGAGTAGAAATTAATGGACACGTTTATCCCTTGTTGACTACTGTTACATTAATAGTCTTTTTCTTACCCAACCTTTAAATAAATAAACATCATTTTAGCTTTGATTGCTCTATTGAAAAATACGTTTGAATTTGAGACGGTCTGCAAGTAGTTTCTAAAATGAAATTAATCTTGGGCAATAAATAAAGGTTATGATTATTAAAATTCAATAAACTTTAAAATAGTTCACATACTTAGAAGATTTAGCATGCATGAGAAATAACAAGTAAAAAAGTTAGAACAAAGTAATTTTGAAAGGGGAATCTAACAAACAATCACCTATATCACAAAATAAGATATTTTTATAGTCCAGATCCCCTCCTATGTTGTTTCTACCATCTAGAAACAAAGTTTTGATAATATTTTTGTTTTTTAAAACTGTTTCTCATTGAGAACACAACAATAATTTCCTATCCTCAATTTGATATTGTGGGGGTAAATAACTAAATATTCACTAATCTTGTCATGACATAAATGTGAAATGAAAAATACCAAAAGATGTATGGTCCATGATGTTAGGAGTGGAGCCACACAGGAAGGGTCTGTTTCACCCAAACCCAATATACTTTAGTTTTATTAATGATGTATATTAAAAAAAAAAAAAGTTGAATCCACTTATTGTAAAAATTTGTCTAAAAAGAACGTTAGTAAATTATTTTTTTTATAAAATCTGTAGAGGGAGTTACTAAATTAGCAAACCCAATGATTAATTTTTTTTAGAACTGCAAACCCAATGATTAATTGGTTGTCCATTGATTGAATCACCTAAAAATGACCCCATATAATTTGTTAAAGCGATTGAACAGATAATGAATCAAACAATGCCCATATATTCAATTAAACAATAGACCAATTAACATTAAAAAAAATTTAGATTTTATAATAATTCATATATTGAACAAAATATTCCAATTAAAATAGAGAGGTGGGTAAACGGGTAACAAGTTCTCCACCCTATTTTAAATGGCAAACCTGATTTCAGACAAACAGCTAAGAAAAGCATTGGCCGATTAGTTCGCACTAAAGGTGACAATATGAATGAGTTGGGTTGAATTTGATGATGGTCAGAATGGATTTGGGTCAAGTTGTGTGTTTTTTTTAAGGTTAAGATGGGTATGAATTAAGATGAGTAAAGTTAACTTATCTTGACCCAGGTAAATGTTATAATACAAATATATTCAAAAAAATCAATAAAAAATAATAACTTAAATATAAATCAAAAATGAAAAAAGTAAAAACAACAAACATTTTCCTCATTGTCCTCGTTCATTAAAAAATGGTTTTGTTTCGGTCCAGGTTCAGTTTTTTGGGTTTTTTCCAGTTCGGTTTTGGTTCTTTTTTCATTTTGGTAGGTTTCGGTATCTCTTCGGTTTCGATGTTTTTGTTTCAGTTCAGTTTCTATTTCTAGGTTTCTATTCGGTTTCGTGGGTTTTGTTTGAATTAAATATGATGGGGATTGTTTTGGTCCACTCAAACCCATAAACAAACTCATTCTAAGCCATAACCAAAAGTCACTAGCATTTTCCCAACCCATCTTGACCTCATTGAAAAATTCTTTTAATCCATCATGACTCATTTCTATTTTAAAAAATATCAATATTGACCCAAAACAACCCATTTGGGTTTGTTTTGCAACCCCTACTTCGCGCCTTTCAAGTCGCACTCGCCTCGCCCCGAACCGAACCGAAATTTTGTCGCCTAATAGTAATAAACCAAGGATTGAAAAACACTGAACCTGTAGAAAAAGAATCATGGCTCCACCATGATAGGGTGGTTAGCCCAGTTTACTCATAAACACACATGTTTATTTATTTTCAACTAGGGATTAGTTTTTTTCTCGAATACATGTACCCATTTAGTACACGTATCTATACTTGTACCCGTATATTCGGAACGAGTATGGGTACCTAGAGTAACTGATTTTAGGTACATGTAATTTCGGGTATAAGTACGGGTATTACAAGTACTTGGTACCCGTTAGGAATATGTAGGGGTTTTTATTAGGATTTCCAAAACTCATAACTCTAACAATGTTTTTATTGAGATATTCTCAATGCTTCAAGCGGGCTTTTCAAAAGTATTGATAATCAAAATATTAAGTTTTAACAATTCTAATCAAACCAACATATGACACCCCAACCAAAAGCGGCGGAACATGTCGGGGTGCAACGTTTGATTGGACATGAACACATGATACTATTAAGTGACAACAATTAATCAACTCATTTTCATTCATTCAAATCTCATATACAACTTGTTCAAGTAACCAAATACAACAATTTAAAGTAACAAATAAAACTCTAACAATTTGCCTGTTTGATATAACTCGAAAAGTCCAATCTAAGCGATAAGTCTTCATCTCCTTAATTAACCTATAAGATGAACATGTATCATGCATAAAAATAGATTTGATCAACACGAATGGTGGTGAGTACTACTCTAGTTTTGATATATGTATATAATGAGGCAACATCACAATTCATATGTGTAAATAGAACATCACAACAACCATTATAATGTAAAGTAAATAAATGATGCTCCTTTCTAATAGGTTACAACCATATTACAAGGAGGATGTAAATGAGGATCCTTTCTAATTTGGAAACAACCAAATTATAAGGAGGATGTAACTAGGGCCCTATTCTATTTGGCACAAAGCCGCAATAGTTAGAGGGGGCGTATAATTATACTTATTGAGGCTCAATTACAACATTAAAAGTAAACACCGGTGCACGTAATGAATTTGAGGCATAAACACAAGACCGTGTAAATATTCATATAAACACATAATCTTGAATTGTCGATTTAGTATTGAGGTTTTAAAGCATGTAAGTTTGAATATGGTACACATGTTACCCCCAAAAGTTTAAAAGCATTAAAATGGGAGTGTAAGTACTCACTTGGACAATAAGAAAGTGATGAAACAGACGAACCAATCCTTAAGCGGACGAACGGAAAGGTTCGGTTTTTATCAAACGAGTCCAAGAAATAAATGAGTTTAGGATTGGGAAATTGTCGGGAAGTAAATGATAAATAAAAGTAAATATAAAAAACTTGGGATTCAAATTTGGTATAATTTCTTAAAAGAGAAAACCGAGAAAATACGAAGCCTGTTTAGTTAATATGGTTTGATTTGATATTTATAACTGTAATATCGTGAAAATATCTACTAAAAATACCAACTTTTCAAAGTCCAAGGACCAAAATGAAAAATCGGTTTTCTTGTCCGATCGCGATGCGCGATCCCTCTAGACCCAACGTCATCGCGTATCGCGATGACGTGGTCTGACAGCGGACACGTTCCCCGCCACGTGTCCCCACGTGGCACTGCGTCAGCCATGTGGCACACGTGGCAAGGATGCTTGGTGATTCATCAAGGCTAGTTGCGATACGTGACGGCCTTCACTTGGTCCATCGCGTATATCGATGAGGACCCGAACTCATCCTGTAAATAAAGGCAACCAGCCCTCTCATTCATCACACAACTCAAAAATAACCCTTTCTTTCTCTAGAAAACTCCCCCTCACTACCTCGTTTTGCGTGCCACAACCCTCCTCGTAATCCATGCCAAAACCAATGTGGTACCTCGTAAACCGTGCAGATCCCGACGTTGCCTCGAATTACGTACCACCAACAAAGATGAACCGAGACCCACCTCGAAGTACGTGCCAATGAAGCCCGACGACCGTCGTATCTCGTTTTGCGTGCAAGGAGGTGTTTATCAAGATTCTCGAGAGACGTGAAGGCGTTGAAGTGCTGCCCGAGAATCAAAGAAATATAAGCAACCAAGGTATGGATAATGCCCAAATAAAATATTAATATAATATTAAAGGCTTAAACCCTGTTCGAGAGTATACTCAATACCTTGAGATTTAAATAAAGAAAATATAACAAAGAAAAATATAAATAAGAAATATGCAATGTAAAGTTAATCTTTGTTATTAATATTATTATTGTTTAAGTTTCATAAATAATAAATAAAGAAATAAAGTATACATTTCTTCGAGAAGAAGAAACGTAGAAGTAGAAAAGTAAACAAGTAAAATTAAAGGTTTAAACTTGTAAATAAAAGAAAAGTGTTTTAAACTAAAGGTTTAAAAATAAAATATAATCTAGGTAAAGATTATACAAAAGTGACTAAAGGTCTTAAGCCAAATTAAAGATCTGGTAATAACAAAAGGTTATACTCTTACTATAGGTCTGAGATAGCTAAAGAAAGAAGAACGGATCAATGAAGTGAAGCTGATCCTTTCAAAAGGTGAATACGCCCAACTTTTATAACTTGCATTATCGAGTCAAATAAATTGATTACATGAGATTACGTATCTCTAAAACATTATGAACTAAAGTAACCGCTGGCCCTCAGGCTGTCGTGTACGTTTGTTTGGATCCTTACATATGTGGTTAGACGGTGGGCACACCGCGCCACACCTGGTTATATGCGTCTGCCACGATGGTTCGGACCTAGGTTATGTCCGAGAGAGGGTAATCATGTGTATGCTGATGGTAGCTAAGTAATCTCGAACGCTGCGGTGTTTGCTGAGCAGTTTCGAGTAGTGCTTAAATTTATAATTGTGTTTTAGTTTTTTTTATTCCTAAGACACGATGGGCCGAGACCTAAGTTATGTCTCGAGAGGTAATTAAGTAAATAAAATATTTTATGCGTCAGCTTATTCACCAGCATGTGTTGCTAACATATTTTCTAACTGTTTTACAGGTAATGAAGGTTAGCTGCTTGAAGAATCGAAGTTGACATCTAGGTGATATGATGGCTTAGATCATTTTTGTTAAATATTAAACTTTAATGGTGGTTTGTATAAAACAAGTAATCATTTAAAAAACATTAATGGGTATTTTTAAATCTCGTATTCGGTTATGTAAATAGTATTTTAATCTACACAAATATTTTCCGCTTTAATTCATAACTCTGATTTATTTGTAAAAATGGTACCTACTGTTGATCGCACGCCCAAGCCCGAGATGGGGGTGTGACAATAACTCCTATTGAGTATTGGGTTTGGTTCGTCGCATGGTGCAAGAATCCGAAAGAGAAACCAATGACTTTATAAGTTAAGCGAATGTTCAGTTCAATCGGTTCCACAGTCGATATTAGATCGAGTCCGATTCCGATTTATCCAAAGTGTGAAGACATAAAATAAACTCATATAAATCAACTTCTTAGTAAAACTCATGTCTTAACCGAATACAAATTAGTGAAGACAAACGGGTTTAAATGAGTTTTCGGTCTCGTTGGTCCGAAACATGATATTGGACCAAGTCCGATTCCAATATATACCATTAATATGAAACATAATTATAAAACATTAGCGAAGAATGGTTAAGCAAACAATATATCATATTTAAGGTGTGAAAATAAACAAAAGGATTTTAATCAGTTTTGGACAGAATCTGTCCTTGATTTGAATAACACTAAAAACACATAAATAAGTTTCTAAAAATTATAAAGATCTCCAGTTTACTTAAAAAAATGTTATGAACATATGTCATTTAGAAACTTTCCCCAATTTTGGAATAGAGATAGGTTGAAACAGCCGATTTTCTCAACTGGTACAAATATGCGTACTAAAACTAAATCAGTGACTGTGAAGCCATACGAATGAATTAAGATGAAACTAAATAGCCGTTGGAACCAAAACTCAAATAAGTTCATCATAGGTTTTGTCCTTGAACCATTCCAATTTGTTATGACTTAGTTATGGCCCAATCTTTAACAACCAAACTTCTGTCCAGAATTGAAACACCATTAGAACCTAAGTTCTTGGTCTTTTGGAATGGTTATGGATGAAGAAAAAGTATACCAATCAGTTTGTGATGTTAATACATGTGTACCATCTTATTACACAAATCCTGATAATCCAAGATTCACGAAAAAAATCAAATAAAAATCGGAAACTATAAACAAATCAAAATCCTAAATTTTACCAAAATAGCCTTATAACACTAAAATGCGTAAGCGGAAGGTGAAACCCCTTAATAAAATGAAGCTAAAGAAAGGAAATCATTCCTATAATGTCATAAGAAGTAAATAAACAGAAAGCATAAAAAAAATCTACCCGAATCGGATTGAAGAACAAGCAAATTATCTGTTTGACTTTTAAAACCAACTTGGGCAAGAACTCTTTAATTTGTTTCCACAAATCCAAAAATTAGAGGGAAATGAAGATATGAGTAGCAGGAAAATGTTGAAGAGTGTTGGTATTTATAGCCAAAATAAAGAAGGGACAAGTTTGTATGGATGGTTGGGCATTAAACTATCTTACAACCACTTTTGCATTCAATGTAGTTGGTTGGTTTTTAAATAAATTAAATAGAACAATTAATTAAATAAAATTTGATTTAGAAGTTGGGGAAAGGTTTGATTTTTAACAAAAATGGTCCTTATACTTTGGTTTTGGTTGGTTTCGAGTATAAAATAAGCGACTTAAACACCGTTAAAAATACTAAACCAACAAAAAAAGTATGGGACATGATTATAACATGAAAAACATTCTATTAAAGGATCCGAAATATAAAAAGGTTTAAAACAAGGCGGGTTTTCAGGTTTAGAAAATGACGAATGCTACACAATCAAACCCTAGTTTTCTTCACTTTTTTCTTCCAATCAATAACTAGTAACCCCCACCATGAATAGAGTTTATATTATGATTGATTTATTTAATTGTTGTTTTGGTTGTGGTATTATAAATAATTGATTGTCGGAACCGTATCGATATTGATACCAAGTTTAGTGGAGATTTTTTTGTTGAAAAAAAGAAGAAAAAATTGGTACCAAAACGGGTACCGTACCTAAAATACACGTATTCGTACCCGTACCCGTACCATACAATTCGGGTACGAGTATGGGTATCCAGATTTATTAGATTATCAAAACATATACTTTCAAGTACAAGTACGGATACAGTTTTGATGTCATCCCTATTTTCAACACACTTAATAACTATCCCTCATTTAATTTCATTATACTAAGCAAATTTAATTCAAAAATGTTGACCAATTCCCTTATGGGCTTGGGTTATACCTTGATGTTTATGGTGTTAAAGTTGATTCGGTAAGGTTAACGAGTGGGACATCACTCTTTTCATGGGTTAAAGGGAGTAAAACGCAGGATAAGTTAAAAATGTTAACGGGCTTTAAAATCCCAACACTTACAAACAATAATTCAATAATTGTTTTTATACTAAATGAAAGGGGTTATGTGGGGTTAAACCGTTTCCTTAAAGTGAGATGAAGTAAAAAAAAAGGTAAAGTGGTTCATGTGACGTCTACGTGATATTAATAAGCATGAATGTATACCCAATTACCTAAATAAAAGCACAACATAAAGGTGTAAATGAGTTAGAACTACTTGTAAACTTGGTAAAAAACAGTGCCAAAATCTTAAAACAATGCAAAGTTTAACAAGCCCAAGCCAGATTTCAAAATTCATTAAAACTCATATAATAAACAAGCTCAAATTTGAGTGTCGTTATCAAACTTGAAATAACTCCATTATTTGTTTCATGTATTATGCATATATATGTGATCAAATTCAAATTCAAATTCAAATTCAAATTCAAATTAGCACAAGAAGTGTACGAGGTGATATGTGTCAGTAATCCAAGATCTATCTTAAATGTATATAAACGAAAACTCTCTAAATTCTTTTAAGCCATCAGATTGCTTTATTTGTAAATGAAGGTTTCTCATGCATTTTACCCAAATTCACGGGTATGAGTCTCACCAAACCCAGATAACCCTTAAACGGGTTATAACATCTTATTAAATTAAAAATTAATCTCGCCAAATATTTGAAATAAAATTCCTAAAAAAATAAGGATATACTAAAAATTAATATCCATTTTAAAAAAATATTATTTATAATTAAGAAAACAATGTTATAGTAAAAAAAATAAGTGGGTCATTGGTCTCACTAAACCCATATAACTTTTAAACCGGGTATAACATCTCATTTATTTGTAAAATTCTTTTATCATTAAATCCTAAGTATATTAATAACTTTCTTACAATAAATAAAATTAAAATCTAAAAAAATATTTAAATATTATAAATAAATAATATAAAACAGCATATAAGGATGCAAATAAATTACAATACATGTTGCGCGCAAAAAAAAGTAAAAGGAAATAAAAACTATAGAACTAAGAATCTTAATATTAAATATATATATATATATATATATATATATATATTTATATATATAAACTAAATCCGTAAAAGCTCTATGGTTGCTTTTTACATTCTCTCAAGTCATCAGATTGTTTTATCTGTAAATGAAGGCTTCTCATGCATTTGACCCGAATTCACGGGTATGGGTCTCACTAAACCCATGTAACCTTAAACGCGTTATAATATCTCATTATTTAAAAAAAATATATCACCTTGATATGAAAATTTTATAAAATAGGGATATACAAAAAACTAATATCCAATTTTTTTAAGAATAAGATATTATGTATATTAAGTAACATTTTTATAGTAAAAAAAATTAAGCGTGTCATAGGTCTTACCAAACTCATTGCTTTTAAACAGGTTATAACATCTCATTTATTTGTGAAACCATTTCATCATCAAACCATAAGTATATTAATAACTTTTTTACAATAAAGAAAATTAAAATCCAAAAAATAGAAATACTAGACACGAAAAAGAAACACAGCCCCATAATACGGGGGGGGGGGGGTAAACTAGTAATATATATAAACTAAACATATAAAAGCTCTCTGGTTGTTCCCTACATTTTTTCAAGCCACCATATTGTTTTATGTGTAAATAGAGGCTTCTCATGCATTTGACCCGAATTCACTGGTATGGGTCTAACCAAACTCATATAGGCCTTAAACAGGTTATAACATCTCATTAAATTAAAAGTTAATCTCACCAAATATTTGGTATGAAAATCCTATAAAATAGGGATATACTAAAAATTAAGGGATTTTTACATATTTCCCTTTATTAAGACCTCTAATTACATATTTCCCCAACCTTTAAAACCAAATTACATATTTCCCCTTTTCATAGAAAATTACCAATTTATCCTTGTTCAATTTACACTATCATTTAATAAATTAAATCAATGAACCATATCATCTTTATAGAGGTAGGGTACCAAAAAGACCCGAATACCCTTAAGTACCATCCGCGGGTATGAGAGGAACCCCTCATACGCCACCCGCGGAACATACGGATCACCCGCACAACATGGTAGAGGAAGAACATCCTTACACCACATGAGGAAGCATCCAGGCACCCTCAAAAGTTACCCGCGGGACAGGACATCTGTCCGCTAAAATGACCGGAAGGCAATGCCAACTGGACAGTTGTCATTAACTAACTACCCTCTAAAAGAATAACCACGATTGTTACTTGAAGAATACGTGACTCGCCAGCCAATGAGCGAAGGACACCTGGCCAGGTTGTTATAACCGTGCACATGGCTAGGGTGTGGTCTGTGCTATCATAAGGAGACGCGTGTCCAGGTTGTTATACCCATGCACATGGGACGTATAGTTCAACCTATCATAAAGGGACACGCGTCCAAGCGGTTATCAAGATCTTCTAGAAGAGGACGGCTGGCGCAATCACCTTCCCACATCCTTCGGCTATAAATACCTTGTCAACCTGCATGAGGTATTCATTCACATTCACTCTCACCGATAATCACTCCTACTTACTCTGATTGTACTTACTCTCAGTACTTAGACTTTCTATTACGAAAGATACTGATTCTCACGCTGGAGGGTGGTTACAGGAAGACTCCCCCCCTGCCCATCCCGTAACGAGACTCACGGTGTCTGTTTTGCAGGTTCTGGTCATTAGACTTTGGGAAGTTGTGCTCATACTGTGTTATTGTTTACCATATCCTACCATGTGGACTTATTGGATCCAGGACCCATACCCGGGGAGTGGATCTATGTTTCTTCATCGGCGCTATCCGTTTTAGTGTTAGAACAGCACAAATTTTCGTTGGTTTTTCGGTTCGTTTAAAGTATGAGTAAACTTCCTGAGGGGGCCGACGGGAACTCCTGCACTTACTTCACGTGTGACTAACACTGAAGTACCTGAAGGCTTTGCTTCGAGTGTTTTTGCACGTGTGACGGCTCCGGGTTCACGAACTACCGAAACAACACCGGGTGGTTGTACCCTTGAGTGTGTCACTGCACCAATTGGGCCAACTCCTACTGATTTAGGACATGTTACGGTTCCAGAAGGTTCTAATCTGGGTGACCTTGGATGAATTATGAGGGAGACCCGCCGAACTCGATCAGCATTAGATCTGGAAGTTGACTCCAGTGATTCTGATATAGCGAGGTCTCATCGTCATAATTCCAGATCTAGGGGACTACTGTCCCCGGAAGAATGGCTTCATATTCAGCAAGAGAACCTGAAAGCGGAATATGAGTGTAGAGTGCGGAATGCACATCTTCACGCTCGCGCTCTAACTTATGAAGAGTCTCCCCGGTGGTCTCTTTCTCCTCCTCCAACAGTGAAGGGAAGTCAGATCTGCCACAGTCAACAAACTGAGCAAGAATTTGTTTAACCACGAAGGTTACGCCCTCGTCCTCGCATGGACATGCGGATGCCATCTTACCTGGTGAGTATGACAGCTATGATTCAACGTATCACCCGGGAGACTACAGTTTCTACACGGGTGATAGCAGAATGAGTTCGAGGGCAAGAAGCAGTCGTCCGCGGGACGTAGTACGTCACACCGAGTACCATAGACGCTGTGGAAGATTTCACCAAACCTTACCTTCCGGCATCCTTTGCCGAGAAGTCAAAAATTTATAGCAAGCATTGCGACAGCACCTTTTCCTGTCAATGCTAAGATACCTACATCGGTGGGTAAATACAATGGCATGATTGATCCAAGTGATCATCTCCAAAACTTCGTGGCGGTAGGTGGTGTGAGCGGATGGACGCTCCCGTATTGGTGTCACATGTTCGCATTGACACTAACAGGGGCAGCGAGGGAATGGTTTGAGAAATTACCTGACTGTCAAATCTCCAGCTGGGATGATCTGGTGAAGAAGTTTTCACAACAGTTCAGTCAGCAGAAGAAGCACACGCGTGACCAGTCGGAAATTCTGGATGTTATCCGCCGTGATAACAAATCCATAGAAGATTTTATTACCAAGTTCAATGACGAAAGTCTGAACATTGGTGGGATCAGCAAAGACATGCTTCGCGGTGCCTTCCGCAAGAATGTCAAGAGTGACGAGTTGATCCGCACACTCACTGGTAGGGATGGAATGCCGAAAGAATGGGACGATATTATGACCGCGGCGAAGTTGTTTGCCAACACTAAAAAAATATTGGGGAATAATAATTCAAAACAAAAATTCAAAGTCGAGTTTCAAACTCCGAGGCCCAATAAACAGGAAAAGGGACCAATCTTGTCAAGACTTCAGCCAAACACGGAAGCATCAAAACCATTTGATGCAAGATCTCTCATTGGCAACAAGAACAAAGGGGGACCCTCGAATCGAGGTCCCAACAGGTGGACTCCTCTTTCAAAGACTCCCACAGAAATTCATACCACAGAGAATGTGAATTTTTGAAAATCGCAGCCACTCACGAGGAGATCATTCCTCGATACCAAAAACATTGTTCGTTTCATAATGACATCGGTCACAACACGAACGAATGTAATGCTTTGAAAAGCGAAATTGAGGCGGCTGTGAAGTCTGGAAAACTTGGACACCTTGTGAAAGATGGAAAACCTGGGACTAATAAAGCTCCCGCGCGGGACAATCAGGGCTCGAGCAAAAAGCAAGTCAAGGACTTGAATGTCCATATGATCCAGGGTGGACGTAGAGTTGGAGGAAAGAGGCGAGAGTCTGACGAGGAAGAGTGGAAGAATGAGCCAGTGATCTTTCCACGAATCAAGGGAGGCCCTAGTAACAAAAATCCCTTGATCATCACTGCCCTCTTTGGTCACTATCGCCCGCAATATGTTTTCTTTAACACTGGTAGTACATCGAACATCATATACGAACAGTGCTTTAAACAACTTGATTAGGAGGATAAAGAAAGACTGAAACACATCCACGCTCCTGTGTCAGGATTTGGAGGGGAAATAATGCACCCGAGAGGGGTGATTTCGTTCCCAGACACTTTAACCGAGGAGATCAAATTTTTAGTTTTACCTGGAACGTCGAAACATGATATCATCTTAGGGCGAGAAGCGATTGGAGATTTCAATGCTCACTTGTCCACGGCTCACAGTGAGGTAGGGGTTCCAACCCACACCGGTGTAGCAATAATTCATGTCAATCGACATTGCTTCGCTACAGAAAGCTCAAAACCTAGCAAGATTCCAAAACAATCTCCGAGGACTGAACCGGAAAAATGGGTTTTGAACAAGAAGTTTCCCGATCAGACTGTAACAATTGGACCTGCTATCTCTGAGATTTTAAGGACTTTTCTGAAACAATTATTAACAAAGAACGTTGATGTCTTCGCATGGAAACCCGCGGCCATGACTTGTGTCCCGCGGAGTGTTGCGGAACACAAATTAAGGGTAAACCCGATGTTTACACCAATCGTTCAGAAACAACGTAAGATGGGTCCGGAACAAACAAAATCATTGAATGAGCACGTTCAGGACCTCTTACAGGCTGGAATTATCCGTCCAATTCAATATCAGACCTGAGTTGCCAATCCGTTTATCGATCCCAAAAGCAACAGGACGTGGCGGATGTGTATAGATTTCAAGGATCTAAACAAGGCGTACCCTAAGGACTGTTATCCATTACCTGAAATAGATCTCAAGGTTGATGCTGTGGCACCATTCAAAATTCAAATGATTTTTAGATGCTTACAAAGGTTATCATCAAATCCACATGGTTGCGGGTGATGAGGACAAAACAGTCTTTCGTACCGATCAATGCACCTTTTGTTACAAAATGATGCCTTTCAGACTAAAGAATGCGGGAGCCACATATCAACGATTGATGGACATAGCATTTAAGTGTCAAATTGGTCGAAATTTAGAAGTTTATATGGACGACCTTGTGATCAAGAGTGTTGAGGAAGACTAAATGTTGAGGGACATCAAAGAGACGTTCGAAACCTTGAGAAGTATCAACATAAAGCTGAATCCAGCTAAGTGTTCGTTTTGGATGGAGGAAGGAAAATTTCTCGGAGTAATTGTCATGGGCGCGGGCTTCAAAGCTAATCCTGATAAAGTCCAAGTTGTAGCCCGCATGCCCTCTCCTTCCTCCCTCAAGGAAATTCAGACGCTCAATGGTCCATTGGTTGCTTTGAATCGTTTTCTGGCTAATCATGTAGCCAAATCTTATTCTTTTGTCTCAACACTAAGAAACTACCTCAAGAAAGCACAATTCAAATGGACCGCGGAAGCGGAACAAGCTTTCTTGGAGTTTAAAAATGTTTGATGGAACTGCCCACGTTGACAGCACCTTATGTGGGGGAACCTTTAACGTTATATTTGTCGGCATCAGACATTGCTATCGGGACTGTCCTCCTGACGGATCGAAAGAACGTTCAAACACCGATCTATTATGTCAGCATAACATTGTCAAACCCAGAGACAAGATATTCAATGCTAGAAAAACTTGTCTTAGCATTGGTTTATGTAGCCTGACGCCTCCGCATGTACTTCCAGGAACATCCCATCAACGTTTTAACCGGATACAAACTCAAGAACGTTCTTAGTAAGCCAGAATTATCTGGGGCGATTGGCAAAGTGGGCCATCGAGCCAGGTGAACATGCGATAGAATACAAACCTAGGCCAGCAATTAAGGGATAAGTGTTGGCGGACTTCGTCACTGAAGTTCCGCAACACAAAGAAAAAGAATGTCTGATTGAGCAGCAACCCCAAGCACCTCCTTAGCAAGGACAAATTTGGTCATTGTTCACGGACGGGGCTTCAAGCAGTAAGGGATCTGGCGCAGGCCTCAGGAGAGTCAATCCCGAAGGCCATGAGTTTACATACGCCATAAAGTTAGATTTCAAGAGTACTAACAATGAGGCAGAATATGAAGCTTTCTTGGTAGGCTTACGGATAGCCAAAAAGCTTGGGGTAAAAGATTTGGAATCCCGCGTAGACTCCATGTTGATTGCGGGACAAATCAATGGCACTTACAAAGCAAAGAATGACGTAATGGCTTCATACGTGTCACAGGCGAAAGATTTGATGCTTCAAGTTTTTTCATGCAAAGTAATTCACATAAAACGAAGCGAGAACAAGTCGGTAGATGCTCTTAGCAAGCTAGCTTCAATGAACTTCGAGCACGTCGCTAAAGACATCCGCATTGAAATACCGGATTGCCCATCTGTCCCGCAACATCAAGTTTTGTAATCCAAACCGAAGTAAAATCTTGGATGACACCCATTATAGCATACTTGACATCAGGAGTCCTCCCGGAAGGAAAAGCCGCGGCCCGGATGATAAAACACAAAGCCTTGAACTATCAAGTGCATGACGGTGTTTTATACCGACGTTCCTTCCTCGGTCCACTACTTCGATGCGTGGACGCCAAGGACGCGAAGTATTTAATCAGGGAAGTTCATGAAGGCATCTGTGGTCTTCACGCTGGCCCGCATTGGTCATAGAAAAATTGATGAATGCCAGATATTACTGGCCGGGGAATGCATCTGGACGCTGTGCATGAAATCAGAAAGTGTGATTCTTGCCAACGCCATGCTCCTAACACGCTACGACCAAAGAACGAGCTCGTTCCAGTCACTTCAGCTTGGTCGTTCCAGAAATGGGCTATTGACATAATGGACCTTTCCCAGAAGCCCCGGGACGTGTCAAATTCTTAATAGTAGCCATCGACTACTTCACAAAGTGGGTGGAAGCCAAACCGGTTGCCTCCATAGCAGCAGCATGCATTAAGAAATTCCTGTGGTAATTTATAATCTGTCAGTTTGGTCTTCCACTAGAACTCGTTAGTGATAACGGTACTCAGTTTGCTGACAGTGGGCTACAGGAATGCTTGAAAGAATTGCAGATCTCTCAATTTTCACATCCGTAGCCCACCCCCAAGCAAACGGTCAGGTTGAGAGAACCAACCGGACTATCAAGGAAGGAATCAAATCAAGGTTGGGAACTAAACGGATGGGTTGGGTTGACGAATTGCCCCACGTACTTTGGGCCTTCCGCACCCAAAAGAATTATAGTAATTCTGAGACCCCCATTAGTTTAACCTACGGCACAGAGGCCATGATTCCGGCCGAGATTGGGATTCCGTCCGTAAGAGTTTTGTTTATCGATGACAATGATCACGAACTCCGGATGAATCTTGATCACCTCGAAGAGAGGAGAGAACTGGCATCAATCCGCGAACACAATTATAAATGACATTTGCAAAAATATTATAACTCGCGGGTCCAGAAATGCGAGTTCGATGCGGGAGATTTTGTCTTCCGCAACAATGATGCCTCCGGGCAAGAGCCTTCGGGCAAGTTGGCCCCGACTTGGGAAGGACCTTATAGAGTTAAAAAAAAGTGTTGTCTAAAGGTGCCTACAAGTTAGAAAAGTTGGACGGGACTGAGATCCCTAGAACTTGGAATGGGGCCCAATTGAAGAAGTGTTTCATATAGTATGTTTTTCTTTTTGGCCTGCGTGTCTAATTAGATATTCACAAATTATGTAATTTCATCTTTTGTAATTCGGCTTATTCCGTATCTATGGAAAATTTATTTCAGTCACTTACGACATGTATTGTTGTGTAATCCTTTATTGACATACAAAGAAGATCCTACAAACACTTATATTATGAAGAATAAGACCAAGTGTAACGGATGCAAAAAGACTTCTTTATTTATTCAAAAGGGATTACAACCAAAGGGATCATAATTACAAAAACAAGAAAAATCTATCTACGACGCTGCACTTTCATGTTCCGCGTCCTTATCTTCTGCATCATTTGAATCTTCTTCACCTTTCTCAGTAAGGTCAATAAGGTCTTTCAGTTGCTCAATATCATCCTACTTGTCCGCAAGATCGGATATTTGCTCCGCCAGAGAAAACTTCAAAGTATCGAAATCTTTTGTTTTCTGGATAAGGACGGCAGCAGTATCTTGGCCGTGCAACACATATTCTTCCGGAAGCTTGGATGTTGAACCAAATTTGTAGCTTTCCTGGAAGCCTAGTTGACGACCAGCTTGTTTGGATGCTTTCAGGAGGATAGCAACATAGTTCCCAAGTTCATCACTCGCCCGGACATTGGCGATGACCTGTTGGGATAATAAAATATAAGTAATTTCGAAGTACTTAGATTATTTACAACAAAAAAGGATACGTACCTTGGGGATTCCTTCCGCCAGCAACCATTTCTTGTCCGCTTTTGCCCGGACAAGCTCCATCTTATGACCGGCACATTCTAAGGCCTGTTCCCGGCTCTTAGCAGCAAGGTCAGTCAAACGCTTGTCTTTCGCCGCCGACTCAGCCTGAAGAGTCCTCATCAACTCTGCTTGTTCATCCAATTGCTTTTGGAGAACGCCTTTGGCTTCCTCAGCGGTGGAACGAGCAGTCTTCCCTGCTTCCAGCGCCTGGCGGCTTTCTCTGGCCTCATTTATAGCCTTAAGGGCTTCTTCTTTAGCATCAGACCCTGAAGCCGCCAGTTCATCCCATTCCTCATTCATCGCCAACCAATCCCGAGTTATTTCCTGATTGGTAGAAATAGCATTCGCCATATGATAAGAATTTGAGTTTAGCAACTCTTGGCGAATGCAGCGACGTTATCGCTCCCTCTCAGTAGGAGGAAGGCTTTCCCGTAGATATTCAAAACACACATCCACGTCGCGAAACGTTGAATCTCGGCGTAATGACCAACGCGGATGATGTGGGGGAAGCGTCACCCTCATGAGGAGAAGGGGAGGTTTGACGACCGTAGGCGAAGGTACTAATACCTCCTTGATCTCGGAAGCAATAAACATTGAAGGAAGGTGACATACTGATGTGATCAGTATCATCAACTTCCTTATTCTTCAACGGAGAATCATCCACCACAACGATTGGTTCCAAGGCGGTGTTAGGAGGATGAGATGATGGAGGGGATGGCACTGCTGAGTTCTTTAAACCTGAAACATCGTCAGCGAAATCATTCAGGGCCACATAAAAATGTTAACAATGAATCAGGTATACATTTGATCCATAACAATCGGTAAATTGGAATAATATTTAACTTACCCAAGGAAATGTCTTCCAAGTCAAGTTGATGTAGGCGCGTCTCCAAGTCAGCAGCAGGCTTTCGATTTTTTGACTTCTTTGACGGAACTGCCTTAGTAGGATGAACCTTGCGTTTACCAGCCGCCTTGGAAACGGCCGCATCAACGATTTGATGCACGCCCTCAGGGGTGATCTTATCAGTAGTTTGACGACTGCCCTCAACAGTAACGTCCGCATCATCGTCACCCGCAGCAGATGGATTCTTGCTAAGTTTCCGGGTCAAACCTACAGTTGAATGCACGGCATTAATTACATCAACTGAAAGACTTCCTTCGCAGAGCGATGACTCCTCACTAGACGAAAAGAGTACAATCACTCTGCTGGAAGCAATAGAAGTTACGGGTCGGGGTTGTAAAATGCCCTCACATTTTTGAATAGATGCTTGAACATAGTCCTCACCATTAGCGTACATCGCTTCGGAAACCACAGGTTCCGAGCGAAACGCGGTGGGAAAAATGAAGTTGACAATAGTGCGTTCCAAAAAGGGCACATCCTGTGGATCCATTGGACGGCGAACCATCATGCCCCCTTCGTGGTTCGACAGGGTATCGAAGGCGGAACCCTCACCTGAACAAACAATAATAAAAGTCAGAAATCAGACATTTATTAAAAAGAAAATAGAAGTAACACTAAGCTTACTTTTGTTGGTCCTCTCATAATAAGGCTCCAGATCAAGGAATGGCCACAAGCGGCTCATCTTAGCACTCACCATCGCCCCATCGTGTATAGGGCGCATGGGAGTGGGTGTGGCACTCAGTGTCTTGAACCATGGAAGATCCTCATAAGCAGCGGCCGGGACCACTGGCATTGCATCCTCCGCCTTGCGATGAGTCATCACGAACTGGATAACATCTTCCCGGATCCAGAAAAATTTTGGCTTCCAGCCATGAAGGCTACGGATCCACTCCGTACCAATAACCTTCTTCCCAGTGGTGGCAAAGCTATACCACCCGTCGCGGAAGGTCATCTTATAAAAAAAACGGCAAACATGCCAACAGATTGTTCAAAGTTACGAGTTTGACAACAGAACTCGAAATGTCGAATCCTTAACATCCCAAAACGCTGGATTTGCGATATGTGAACTCCATAGGTTTTCAAGATCGACTGGACAAACCTCGTCACCGGGATCCGGATGTTCCCCGTTGTAAAATGGTCAACATACACAGCCATTTTCTTCGGAAGTGGACTGGTGGCAATGGAACCACTCATTGGACGCTCTGGTTCCCATTCAGTCGCCAGACCATATACATTAACAACATCTTCATAGTCCTTCCTCTTGAGGTTCAAAAAGACCTCATGAATGGCAGGAGCACTCTTCTTATCCCCAGCCATCGGATTAATACGTTTGATCAGAAATAAAAAGGAAATAAATCTCAGAAGGCTCAAGTTTGAAGGTTTGGGAGAGAAAGATCTTTGAAAGAGATAAGAGTAAAATGGAAATCACGAGTGATCTATTTATACTCATCGCAATTAATGCGACTGATGGGGTATCAGAGGAGACAGAACCGTGGACCGTCAGATGGTTAACACGTCAGGCGGGAGATTCAAGAAAGTGTGAACAGGCTGTCAAAAGCATCATACACGTTTTGTCAGTTGCCCCTTAAAGTTTCTCTCACCGCCACGTCATCAAAGTTATCCAACTTGCGAAAATTCAAATCTCAAAAATATCTTCCAAGGATATTTTCCTAAAATAGTATAATATTCACAAAAGATAAAAAAAGTTATTTTCCATTAAGTAATTAAAAGATAGTTACAAAACGATGGAAGAACAATTACAAGATACTAAACACCTAAACCTAGTCTATGGGTTTGAAGCTGCCATGTTTTCCGGAGCTTTTGGTGAAGTATCCTCAGATGAGTCGTCCTCAGACTCATCACCCAAATAGTTCCTCAATTGTTGCACGCCATCATTGGCTGAAGTGAACTTCAGGAGCATATTTTGTAGCGGAAAGATCAGGCCATCATGTTCCTTGATTCGCATATCACGTTCCTGCTTGACGTCAAGGCCATGAAGCGGATGATCTCTGAAAGAATGATTACTTTGAGCATAGGTCATCCCTTCATTAAAACCTTTCACACGTCCACGCTAGGATGAGGTAGTCATCAAGTTAGCAAAGCTATCAATCCTCTCAGGATTCCCTTTGATATGGCGGATGACCTAGCAAAATAAAAAGATAATTTGTTTAAGTATCAAGGTGTGAAGTATATAGTAAACAAAAAATGAGGAAAAACTTACAGAATCAAGCCCCAGAGTGAGGAACCACTAACGGTCTTGCTCTGCACGTTTAGCCCTCTCCTGGAATCCTTGAGACTTCTCAACTGCCTGTTGCTTTTCAATCGAGGCTGCAATGGCACGGGCCTCCGCCTCTTCACGAGCTTGCAAAAGGGAGTCGTAGGTAGCTTGTATTTCAGCAGCACTTTTATCCTTAAGTTCGACCTGCTCCCTTTGCAGCTTTAACTCTGTTTCAAGCTCCTGAATACGGTTGCCTTGACGGGATACTTGGCCTTCTAAAGCCGAATTTACATTAAGGGCTCCCCCCAAGTTTTCCTTTCTTTTTTGAGCTTCAGCTCGGGCAGCTTCGAGAACACCATTTTGCCTATCGTAGGCTTCATTCAATTGACGAGCCGCGGCAGCATTTCGTTCTTGCTCAGCCCTCAGAGCAATCTCCGCGTCCGTCTGTTTCCACTTGGCTGCACTAGCCGCCAAGCGGTGATCTTCAGCTTCCTACTTCGAGGCTACAACAACTCGGGAAGCTTCTCCAACTTTCCCGCCCATGGTACGCCATTCGCGTAATATTTCTTGGCTACATGCCAAAGTGTTAGCCAAGGAAATTGATAAATCGGTGTGAAGTTCATGGCGGGAACGATTACGCTGGTGCGCCATTTCGGCAGGCGGCACGCAGTGTTTAACAAAACTCATACAGGTCCCGGGATTAGAAAACCGGGGACCCATTGACAATGTCCCATGGAGGGACGAACAAATCAAAACTATCCCCTAAATTCGCATCCCCTTAATAACGGGAACCTGAAGCTTCAAGGCGAACTAGGATTGGAGTGTATTGGTGAGGAGCATCTTGTGTTATCGCTCCCCAAGCATCCCGGGATGCTTGCCCAACCTGAAAACCCGCTACCATTCCAAAACAGTAAAGTACAGACACATCATCCCTAAAGATCAATGGGTCTGCACAAAAAGTTACACTTAGCTAACATTCCGAAACAGTAAAGTACCGAAAGTAAAATACGTACCTTCTACCATATCCATACGCTCGGCAAGACTATACTGCGGCTTCTTAGGGCGATGAATATTCCGTTTCTTCTTCAAAGATCCTTCTCCGGCGTCCTCAGCTTTTACACCCGCATCACCCGCATGAAAGAATGAGAATGCTCTCTTCTTCTTCAACTCTGTCAATAAATGTGAGACAGAGGAAAATTCAGAGGCATCGTCATCAGAGCTTCTATCTTCTTTGGATGCGGAATCGTCACTCGATGAAATAATGGCGATCACCCCATCAGAAGTAAGAGCATTAAGTGGAGGAGGGTTTAAGACATACGCACCTGATTCAAAGGTTGCGTTTGAAACAATGGGTTCGGCCCGCACCATTGTCGGGAAAAGAAACCGACCCTTAGTTATTTCAAGTATTGGCTTCTCACCCGCATCACGAATACCTTTGCGGGTGCAGCCTCTATCCTAAAAAAGAGCGTTGAGCATAGAACCTCGACCTGAAAGGAAAACATACAAAAATCAATCATAAAGCTCCGAACAGGAGAGAAATCAAAAAAGGTAACTTACGTTCATCTAGACCAATGAAGACAGGCTCCAAAAACTCGGACGACCATAGGCAGCTCATGCCTGCCCACACTAGAGCTTCCTCGGGTAACGCTCGCATCGGCGTTGGCTTCGACGTTAAAACACGATACCAATCACGTCCCGCATATGGGGCCGTAACGACTTCTGGAACCGCTCCAGTGACTGGACGTCAGACCATGGTTACAGGCACCACGTCCTCAGATATCCAAAGGAACTTGTTACGCCAATCTGTGGACCCCTTCTCAACCTCGTAGCCAATACTTCGATCGGAAAACCCTTGGCACGTGAACCAACCATCACGGTTAGCAAATCGGTAAAAGACCGGAAATCAGTCAAGATGGGGTAACATTCCGTGTTCTGCACACACGAATTCGTAATGGCGAATTCGTATGACGGCACGAGGATGCAACTGGGATAAATGGATCCCATAGGCATTCAGTATCTTCATGAAAAATTTTGTCATGGGAAAACGGAAATTCCCATAGACAAAATTATCGGAATACACAGCCATTTTGCCAAGTGGAGGCAAGCTGGCTATAGAACCAGGAAAGGGAAATTCCGGCTCCCACTCTGGTGGGATACCATAAGTTTCAATTAACTTCTGATAGTCGGATTGGTCCCATAGAACTTCTATTTCATCAACTTCAGACTGAATGGTCGTCATTACAGCAAGATTTGGTGAGATAGCAAGAGGTTATACGAAAAATTCAGTATTTTATCAGAGAGAAAACAGGAAGATAATCAGACATCAAAGGTGATAAAACTTCGAAAAATAGATAACTCCCTCTATTTATACCCATCGCAATTAATGCAATGGGATATGAACATGGGAGAGAGAAAGTCATCACCCAATCAAAGACCGCCACGTCACGCGGGAAATTCAAAAAAGGGAAAAAGTTGCACAGTCGGGTACAGTGACAGCCGTCATAAACGTCCCATCATCTGTTCACGCGCATGTGAGTTGTCAACTTGTCCTTTTTTCATGATTATCTATACCAACAGAAGATATATTCTACCAAACTTCCAAGTTTCAAAAACCCCCAAATACATTAAGTCCAAAATTTCACCCGCATAAAGACTTCACGCGGAAAAAACACTGGACTGGGGGGACTTATAGAGGTAGGGTACCAAAAAGACCCGAATACCCTTAAGTACCATCCGCGGGTATGAGAGGAACCCCTCATATGCCACCCGCGGAACATACGGATCACCCGCATAACATGGTAGAGGAAGAGCATCCTTACACCACACGAGGAAGCATCCAGGCACCCTCAGAAGTCATCCGCGGGACAGGACATCTATCCACTAAAATGACCGGAAGGCAATGCCAAATGGGCAGCTGTCATTAACTAACTACCCTATAGAAGAATAACCACGACTGTTACTTGAAGAATACGTGACTCGCCAGCCAATGAGCGAAGGACACCTGGCCAGGTTGTTATAACCGTGCACATGGCCAGGGTGTGGTCCGTCCTATTATAAGGCGACGCGTGTCCAGGTTGTTATACCCATGCACATGGGACGTATAGTTCAACCTATCATAAAGGGACACGCGTTCAAGCAGTTATCAAGATCTTCTAGAAGAGGACAGCTGGCCTAATCACCTTCCCACATCCTTCGGCTATAAATACCTTGTTAACCTGCATGAGGTATTCATTCACATTCACTCTCACCGATAATCACTCCTACTTACTCTGATTGTACTTACTCTCAGTACTTAGACTTTATATTACGAAAGATACTGATTCTCACGCCGGAGGGTGGTTACGGGAAGACCCCCCCCCCCTCTTGTCCTTCCCGTAACGAGACTCGCGGTGTCTGTTTTGCAGGTTCCGGTCATTGGACTTTGGGAAGTTGTGCTCATACTGTGTTAGTGTTTACCATATCCTACCCTGTGGACTCATTGGATCCAGGACCCCTACCCGGGGAGTGGATCCGTGTTTCTTCAATCTTTTTATGACAAACTGAAAATTTTTCTTACTTTTTCAGACACTCATCACGACTTGACTCAAATTTTCGGGACGAAAATTCTTTAACATGGGAATGATGTGACAATCGTCAATTTCAGGTTAACTCCGTTAACTCAACTCCGTCAATTCAAACTTAAAGATCACTGAATCTATAACGCACACCTCATTACATTTAAACTAGGGTTTAAATGACGCTTAACACTTACTACATGTGTAGTCTTTCGGGAATTGCACCGAAACGCAAACGAGTTGACGCAAACGATTGGTGAATAAACGAAAAAACGTCAAAACAATAATTATGTGATAATTATGTGTTAGACTTATGTGTTATGTGATAACATTGTTATAAACGTTAACTCAATGTGCTAGAACTAGTTAATTAAGCTAGAAAAGTAACATTTGGAAGTTGAGGGACTAAAGTAACATGTTATTATTATTAATAACAATAAACCCTAACTCTCTCTTCTCCCTTTCACTCTACCCGACGGCAGCCCTCCCCCTCCCCTCTCTCGCGATCGGCAGCCTCACACACGCACATATACACAAGATCTTTCAAGTTTGATCGAAGATTAAGGTGCTAGGAAGGTATAAACAACTATCCTATGCATTCTTCTTGCTTAATTTCGATTTTAATGGGTTAATTATAAACCCTAGGTCTGATTTTTATATGTGATGGTGTTCATGTGTCTTGTTTTGATTGAAAGATGTATTGATTGTTGAATTGATAGCTAGTATTGGTGCTATTGCATGTTAATTGTTGTGTCTTTGAGTTTGAGATCAAATAAAACCCTAACCATGTGTGTATGGTGTAATTGATATGCATGGATAGTGGTTATAGTGTCTAGAATGTTATATGAATGATTTGTGGTCCATAGATAGTTAATATGTTGAGTTTGGATGCAAACAGTTTCTGGACAGATTGTGTTGTTGATGTTCAATTGACTGTAACGGGGTGTAAATGTGAAAATTGGTTGAGATAATTGATACTAAAGTAAACTAGGTTGAGTCTAGTTTCCATAGAATGTAAATTTGCAATTTTTGGACGTGTAAAAGTTAACCTTTATGATTTTACAAAAACGTTGTGCAAAGCTGAGTTGTTAGACCTGCTGTTAGGTTTTTTTGTAAATGTTATATCTCATGAACTACGAGACCAATTGGGTTGGTTCCACTTCTGAAAGTTGACTTGTTGAGTTAGGAACCTAACCCAAGTGGTCTTGCAATTATTGGATTTTTCCTTTAACGGGAATTTCAAATAACATTCTGTTGCGCATGAATTTGACTGTTATGAGCTTGCTGTAATGTTTTGATCATTATGAGAAATCTATGTGGAATAAAAATAAAATAAAATATGTTCTGGAAACCTAACACATGCATGCTTTTGTGATGATTTTTGGTAAATTAATTGAGATGCTATGATTGGTGGAATAGTACAATCTTTCAAGTAGAATTTCTGTCTCGGTGAAACTAGCTGCTGAATTTTGTGAAAATGCATGAAACATGATAATTGCTAGTTAATTGTTATGATTTGACCAAATTGCTCCTGTGGGGAATACTTGCTAAATAGTTGTCGCGTTTTGACCAAATTGCCCTTGCGGGGAATAATTGCTAGTTAATTGTTATGTGTGACCAAATTGCCCTTACGGGGAGTAATTGCTAGTGATGTACATTATGAATACATGACGCGTAAATAATTGCTCACACATGTAACGTATCACAAATACACTTGTTAAAGTCACACACGATTCACAAACGAAACACGAAACATGTTGTGTGCATAGGTATTATGTGCCGAGTCTAGAGACTCGATAATAGTTCCGACACTTAGAAAATCTCCTTGTTGTTTTAGAACGCTAGAGAGAGTTTTTCTGTGACGCGCATCTTGGTGAATTATTTTGGGAATACTTCGCAAACAGTGAGTTCACTTACCCCTTTTAAACTGTTTTCAAACGCTTTTCACTTAGGGGAGATAACATACTCCGAAAACACATTTAAGATTTTGTTAATATAGATTATATATCACTTGTAAAGACTAAGTGGCAAACGCAATAACTAAAGTCCTTCATTCACATCGAACCGTTTAATATTGGATAATAGCGAGTCATTGTTGAGTAGTACTACTGGGTTTGACAAACCCCACCCAACGCTAAACTCGACTGGAGGTCGAGTGGGTGTAATCTTGGCTAAACACATACCATGGTCGGGATAGACCTGGTGGCAAGGCAAATGATAAACAGTCAGCTTCGGTGTCGAACACTTAGTAATACTTGTTTTATAGGCTAGCTACCTATAGATATATAATTGATTTAACACTATCTGGTAACGCAAAACGCTGAACGCAAAACGCTGAACGCAAACGCTAAACGCTTTATTTTATATAAACTTGTGAACTCACCAACCCCGTGTTGACACTTTTAGTATGTTATTCTCAGGTAGCCGAGGCGGGCGCACGGTATAGGATCATGCATTGTTTGAAACGCTTTTGTTTATGCAACCTGATTTTAAACTGTTATTATGGGGTTTTAAGTCGTCCTGCGTGACGCAACTTTTATCTCTTGGTTTTTACGCTTCCGCACTAATTTCATTTAAACGTTTTTATGGTTTGATTATAACTAATGATTCCGATCCTGTTAGTTCACACCCTCTGACGGTAAAACTCTGTTAGTGGATTTTGAGGGTGTGACACTTTTTCACCACCATATGCCGCCATAGAACCACCACCTCTACCACTACCTGTCAGCAAAGAACCACCGCCGACGACCCACCATCACCTTTCTTTCTATTCGTTATTTTAGCCCACCGTCGACCACCGTAGCCAACCAATTTTCCGAAACAATTTTCCATCAATTTGGATCTTTCTTTCATTCTCAACCCAGATCTGACATCTTACACGCCATCAAACTCGCTACCAGGCATATTGAAGATGGAGATGGAGGGTGGCAACCGGAAACTGTGACTTGTCGCGAACCTGCAACTCCGGAGAGAGAGAGTACGCCGATGGTGGTCAACGTGTACGACCGTGGTGGCGCAAGGCAATCTGCAGATACAAGAGCTTGGAGAAGACGAACACTCTAAAGGGATATTATTGTATGTTTATAAAATACTACGAGAAGCAAAACCATTACCGAAGTAACAATAAAAATCAGTTTATAATGGTCACATCATTTTGCTTTGTTTTTAATATTAAGATTTCTTTTAATATTAAAGAATGGCTTAACATTTATTTTTACTTATTTAAATAAGGGAATATTAGTCAATCAAATAATTAATTTTAATAAAACGGGGATACATGTAATATATATGGTTTAGAAAGGGGAAATATGTAATTAAATGTTTAACATTGAGGATATATGTAATGAGGGAACTTAGGAAGGGGAGATATGTAAATGCCCCAAAAATTAATATCTAATTTCTTAAAAAAATATATATTATTTATAATTAAAAATCAAATCTAAACAACAATATTATAAATGGGTCATGGGTCTCACTAAACCCAAATAGTTTTTTAATCGGGTTATAAAATCTCATTTAGATGTGAAACCCTTTCATCATCAAATACTAAGTATATTATTAACTTTTGTAAAATAAATAAAAATAAATTTTAAAAAATATATAAATATTATAAACGAATAATGTAAAACAACAATATCTTATTTTTAAAAAAAAAAAGATATTATTTATAATTAAGAAATAATTTTTATAATAAAAAATAAGCGGGTCATCGGGTCTCACCAAACCTAATTAACATTTAAACTGGGTTATAACATCTCATTTATTTTTGAAATCATTTCATTATCAATTTCTAATTATATTATTAACTTTCTTATAATAAACAGAATTAAAATATAAAAAATATATAAATATAATAAATGAATAATATAAAAAATAACTAAACTATCTATACATTGGGTTATTTATAAAAGTTTATAGCTAAGTGTATGAATGAGTAAGTTTTGGGCTAAAATACCAAAAACTGAAAGTTTGTTTTTTAAGTTTTTGAAAATTGTCTGGCGTCTGCTTCCGATTTTTTTTTTTTTTCTTTTTGGTTTTCAGTTTAGATTCGATTGTTGAGTTATTGAAAACCAAAAATTAAGTGATTGGGCTTCAATTTTTTGACTTAATTATATGGCCCAAACAAGTGAACTTGGACCTAAATCTTCTCATTAACTAAATTAACTGATTATTATATTATTGCGATAAAATAATTTGGTAACGCCATTTACATAATTCTTATGAATTACTTGGGGTTCGAGTCCTGATCTCACCCGGTTTTACCGGCTTCTCGCTGTCGTGTCGTTTGGCGGGCGTGGGGGTCGGGTTTTATCCGAGGAATCCCTCAATAGGTGGACCACTAGGGGCTCCGTCCGTCCGAACTCGTGGCCGGCTCGGGCTACCTTTAGCCAATGGGGGTCGCGTATGTAGTATCCGGCGTTACTTAGTTGGTCGTTCCAAAAAAAATTTTACTTGAAATTCAAAATAAAAAAAATGAAAATCCATAAATTTGGTTCGGTTTTTGCTACATGCAAAAACGAACCAAAAAGTTTGGTATTTACAAAATTATAAAACAAAACCATTGATTTTTGTTTGGGATCGATTTTTTCGGCTTCATGAACACTCCTAACTATAACTAAAAAGTATATAAATACAATTAGAAATATGTAATTAAATTAAAGTATTTAATAAACAAGAAACGAGTCAAATTCTAGATTAAGAAATAAAACGAGCTTGAGCTTGCCTGGGCTCATTATGCAGTATGCTAACAAATTTCCTCCTTTAATACTATTTGTAAGACCTTCAAAACTCTTGATTAGACACCATTTTACCTGACAAAGCGCGATGGTCAAGTTAACAAATGGCTATTTTGGTTCGTCACCACGACAAACATAGATACTTGTTGAAATGTAAATTTTGTACCAACATTATAAATTTATACAACAAGAAAATGAATGATACCAACAATATCCAATCAAACTTGTAAAAAGTGATCACTGTAGTAAGCATATAAACATGAATGTACTGAACGAATTTAGAGAACACATGGCATCCTAACTTTAACATCCACATATGAGAATGACTATTGAATAGTTTGGTTAATAAGTTGATCGTGCACCATTACTCTTTATCCTATCATTAATGAGAGAAATAGGTTGTTCTCGTCATAACCCGACAACAGTTTCAATAACCAATCCCAAACTCGCGCCAATGTGACACTAAACATGTCACAAAATCAAGAAACTGTGAACAAACTAAAACTAAAACGATTGAGAATGGCTATTGAATGGTTTGGTTAATAAGTTGATCCTGCACCATTACTCTTTATCCGACTATTAAGAGAGAATAAAGTTGTTCTCGTCATAACCCGATAACACTTTCAATAACCAATCCCAAACACGCCAATGTAACCCTGCCCATGTCACAAAATCAACAAACTACGAACAAACCAAAACTAAAACAATTGAGAATGGCTATTGAATAGCTTGGTTAATAAGTTGATCGCGCACCACTACTCTTTATCCGATTATTAACGAGAGAATAAAGTTGTTATCATAACAACCCGATTAACACTTTCAATAACCAATCCCAAACACGCGCCAACGTGACACTAAACATGTCACAAAATCAACAAACTATGAACAAACCAAAACTAAAACCTTTAGTGCACTTTCAATTCAAACATACCGGACAACAATGTTTGTACAGTTTTATTGTTTACATAACTTGTCTATCAGCAGCCTCAGCAACAATGGGCAATCTAGGAACCTGTCCCAAAGCGCAAGAAGACGAACCATAGATCAACGACACCAAGAGAAACAAAAACACAGTGCTATCAAGACTCGTCAACAAATCCAACCCGACCCCGTCTCTCGGGTTAAAACTCCTCTCCAAAAGATCAGGAAATATCAGCAGCACGTCAAGGACAATAGCCTGCATGGTGTTGAACCTAACATACCTGCTGAAGTTATTGTTTCTAACAACCACAAAGTAAAGAGTTAAAAACACCAAGAACCCGTTAAACGGGAAGCTTTTGAAGACACGTATTGCGGGAACAAGAGGTTGGATTATTTTTTGGAGGAATGAGAACTGGTTGATTACGTATTTGCCGTATTGGATGCCGTCGAAAAACGGGTAGAAGTAGCAGACCGCGGAGATCAAGCGGTCCGGGCCGTCGGCGGAGTCCGTGTTTTTGGATTTCGAGATTATGATGGTGGTCCGGCGGCGGGAATTGAATTGGGTTTTGAGATTGAAGGAAGTTGAATAAAGGGATAAGGTTTTTGTGGAGGGTGGGAGAGTGAATGATGATAAGGTGTTTGTTATTGACATGGTTGTTGTTGTTGTTGATATTATTATTGTGGTGAGTTGCAGATGTTGAAGGAATGTGAGATTAGAGTGTAGTGAGGTTGAAGATGAAGATGAAGATGAAGATGAAGGGATGGCTGTTTTTCAGCCATATCATTTTTGAGAGGTCTATGATAATAATTAATAGAGGACCAATAACAAGAAGATTTAATGACTACGTTGTACAGTGGTTAAGGTTACCGTTGTTTTCGTTGTCCAAAAAGTTACTCGGTTATTAATTTATGCTAACCAATACGATCAGGTAAAACATATTAAATGAATCAATGTTTTTAGAAATCGATACCTAAAAATGGATGAGAATAGGTTAGCATCAATCATGACCATAATCAATTATTTAATTAAAACTTGAATTATATTTATTTCAACATCAAAATTAGGGCGTGTTCGTTTCACGGAATAGAATTGAATTGGAATTGGAATTTGCATAGGATTTGGAATTTGAACGAACTGAATTTGGAATCTGAACATTCCAATAGGAATTGGAATTGAGAGGAATTGAAATCCAAATGCATTTTTAATGTGTTCGTTTGACAAATAAATAAGAAATCAAATAGTTTTTTTTTTAATAGTGATAACGGCAAAAACATTTTAGTTTTTTTAGATTTTTTGTTTTTTATTTATACTTTGCATTATGATTTTTTTATTTTATTTTTATTTTATTTTTTTTTTGAATTTTTTTATGGGTTTTCTATTAAGATAAAAAACCCCTCAAAAAAATATTCAAAAATAATAATAATAAATTCCTAACTCAAAATATAAATTAAGAAAAAAGTAAAAAATAAACTAAAATGTTTTATTTGTTGCCCTCATTAGAAAAAAAAACAAAAAAACAAACTTGAGATAAGATTCCAATGAATTTTCTTAAATTCCTTCACATTTTGGAAGGATTTGAAATCCTTGTATTTAAAGAAATTGAATTTCAATTCCAATTCCAATTCTTTAAACCGAACACACCAAAATGGAAATTAAGATTCCAATTCCAACGAAACAAACACGTCATGCCATGGGATTTTAATTTCAATTCCTTTAAATTCCCACGAATTCTGTGAAACGAACACACCCTTAGTTTATTTTCTTGTTCTTGCGGCTCGATTAAACTTGATATAAATCCTTGGTTTTTAGCTCAATGCCTCTCTCGCAACCTCTCCGGACCTACAAAACGAAAAAAACAATCCAAAGTAGACTCCGCTCCACAAAACAAATGTTTCACAATATAGTGTGACATATGTATGATAAATGCATTGTGGCGAAAATTGAGTGTTTAAAGTGTTATAAAACATGCCAAAAAAACGCAACTAATAACCGGTATTCACCGACATTGCATCTATCTTTACCGCCAATATTGACAACATTGTCACCCCGCCACTATCACCACCACCCTTGACACCACCTTGTTGTCTTCACCGACTCACTGCCACCATCATCTTCACATGTCACCATAAGAATATATAACATGAGAATCTGTATTGCTACTTTTTTTAGAATGATCATTTCAACCCGAGACCATTTTAAATCTAAATTATTCTAACTGAACACTAGCCAATTACCAACACAGGTAAGCAAGTATAGTATACTAGGGGCTTGAGAGAACCACTTAAGCATCACATTGACTCGAATCTGATGACCCAACCAATTTGCCTAGCTTATTATTAACTTTCAGCTTGCTTAAAAACCAAAAATTTAATATTTGGGTGTGAAGTAATAGGTTAAAAAAAGGTACTAATGTTTTTTATTTAAAAAGGTAGACATAAAAGTAATTTTATTACATAATTTCAAGTATCCTTAAGCTTGAGATGTTAGGGGGGGTGTGAAGGAATAGAGAATAAAATAGACTAATTTTTTTTTTTTATCAATTTATCATGTTAAACTTAAGGAGATTTATTACAGTTGTGGGAGTGCCCATCCTAGGGAAGAGCTATGGGTCGAAAGCATTGGTACCAGTAATCGTAAGAAAATGAATAACGATATCGAAAATAATAGAAACGATACAGTATTGGTACCGAAGACAAAAGGTCGGTAAAATACTAATACCGTATTGAACCCCAAACGATATTCTCATCCCACCCCACTCTAACTCTATCTTTGTCTTTCACGTCAACGTCACATCATTCTGGCTCAATCCATCTTTCACCAATAATACTTTTATTGAGAGAGGGAAAAGGGGGGGGGGGGGGGGGGGGGGATATTGTCATAGAAAGGGAGGAAGAGGCCTCGGGGTGATCTAGATGGCTACCTCATTCGGGGTGCGTTTTCATCGGGTTTGATTCACTCAGGGTGGTGCTCGCGCCAAGGCCTTGTCTTTCCCGAACCCATCCCGACAACACTAAGTGCACTCTTATGTTGTGTATTGAGATTAATAACAAAGGAAATGAAAATTAAAAAGAAAAATCATTTGATATCTCCCTCCCTCCCTGGCTCCACATGGTTATTAGAAATATGCCTATTGCTTTTAAGCGTTCAAAACTGTTTATTCAAAACGTGTTATAGTGGTAAGTGTTTCCCCTCTCGTTAAAAAGGAATAAAACAAAGTCATATGAAGAGATAACATGCGATCTGGCCCAAATAAAGCCCAAAGAGACAAGGCCCAGTCCAAGAAGCCTAGAGTATCTCAGACAAAAGGACAAGTCAACGACTGAGAAGTCCTTTTTAAGCTGGAACATCGCAGAAGGCCAGGGTGACGCACTCCTGGAAAAAGGGGAATACATGCTGGGTAATAGAATGAAGCATGTACAAGTCAAGAGGCAGAGGAAAACCCTATGGTTGATAGCGAGTACCCTATGGATAACGGTCAAGGGGGGAGATTCCCTTTGAACCCTATATGTAGAGGGACATGTATCTTGTAAAACACATGAATAACAAGAACCGAATTCATACTTTTATATCAGCCATCTCTTCTCTAAATTCTCATAAGAAATCTCTCATAATCAACCCATCACCTACATACTTAACATACAAAAGGCTAGATTCATTTGAGGTTTCTACATCATACAAACACTTATAATAAGCTCATATTTTCATAACTTCTTTAAAAAATAATTGATTGGTTAACATTCACTTAGAGCATTCTCAATGGGCTTCAAACTCAAGGTTTAGATGATGTGGCAAAGAGATAAACCAATGTGACATGAACTCTACCATAGTGGAGCAAGTTTGTAATGGGTAAAGTTTGTGGATACAAACCTGCAAAGGATAAGTTTTGTGGCCCCTACTATAACATCACACTCACATACATATTTATATACTAGACGGGTGCCTGCGCGATGCAGCGGGTCTTTGATCCTATTAATCATGTAACAAATATGAGTGTTTATGGTTCGGTTAAAATCTTGAAATCCTTTAAAAACCGATTATTGGTTTTGCTTCTTTTTTCTTTTTCCTTTTTTTTTTAGGTTAGTTGGTCGGTTTCAAATATTTCAAAACGTAGAGAACGATTGGTTCGCGGTTTATACTGACAACCGACCATATGACACCAGACCAGTTTGTAAATGTTAAATGCATTTTAATCTTTTTTATTGTTAATTATTAGATATGTTTAGTTATATATATTAGATATGATTTAAAATGTAATTGAACATAAATCTTTTTATTACAAATAACTTAATTTAATTATACAACTTTAAATTAACCTAATTGCAATATGATTCTTTTTGTGATATTTATTGTTATCATCTACATCCTAGATCTTCTATTGTTATTTACCATTTATGTGGCTAAATTATCATTCTTTATTTATGATCCTCTCTAGTATCATATTATGTTGGTGTTTAGTTATAATTGATGGTACATTTAAATTAATAATTATTTTAAACTAAATTTATTATTAAAGTTTAAACTGTGAAACCGTTGGTAACGATTTAAGCCATTGGTAACGATTTATTATTTAGTTAAACTAATGGAAGATCTAAATTTATTATTTAGTTATAATTGATGGTACATTTAAGCAGTTGGTAACGATTCGGTTTCAACTTTCAATGGTTGAGTTTGGTTTTGGACAACAAAAAATCAGTATTAACGGTTGGGCTCACAAGTTTAACTTAAAACCATCAAAACCGACACTAAACACCCATACGTAACATATTAATTTATTTAAATTGAAAAAAATTATAACAATATCATATTCAAATTAAAGAGAATAAAATGTCCGTTCTTATGATGTACTTTTTATAAAAATATTAACGTATGAAAAGGCTAGAGTCGTTTAAAAATCATGGGTGAGAAGTTAGTTTAAACTTTAGATTAAAAACATAATATGGTTAAAGATGATTGACCAAACTTGTAAGTTGAATGAATTGTATTTAAAAGACAAGTTTACCCTTACTAAGACATGTACCTTATACATTAGCAATTGTAAATCCCTTAAAATCAAGTGTCTTAATTTGCCCTTGTTTGGTGTATTATATATAGTATAGATATACACATATATAATACTATATATTATTTTAATGGAAGTTTGTTTAGGTTTGTTGTTGTGAAAGAAAATACGGTTTTTAAGAAAAAATTGGAATATGATGTGGCATTAATGTGGCGGTTTGTGAAGGTTTGTTGTTGTGGATGCTCTTAGCTTGCGAGAAACCTATAATCATCAAGATACATATGGGTAGAACTATTAAGATTTACAATTGTTGCATATGTTTCTATTCGAGTGTTTAAAGCATGTCAAAAACACAACTAATACCCAGTCATCACCGACATCGCATCTGTCTTTACCACCATTATTGGCGACACTATCACCCCACCACTGTCAGCGCCACCCTTGACACCTCCTTGTAATCTTCATCGACTCACCGCCGCCATCATCTTCACATGTAATCGTAAGAATATATAACATGAGAATCTATTTTGCTACTTTTTTTAGAATGATCATTTCAACCAGAACCTGTTTTAAATCGAATTTATTCTAACTGAATTCTTGCCAATTACCGACACAGGTAAACAAGTAGAGTATACTAGGGCGCTTGAGAGAACCGCTTAAGCATCACACTGACTCGAATCTGAAGACCCAACCAATTTGCCTAGCTTATTATTAACTTTCAGCTTGCTTAAAAACCAAATATTTTATATTTGGGTATGAAGTAATTCGTTATAGGAAGTTACTAAGGTTTAAAATGTAGACATAAAAGTAATGTAGGCTATACCCTCGACTAGGGTCTAAGCTATGAGTTGAAATATCATAAACATAACTCTTACATTAAAATGGGTGTAATGTTTAAGGACGAACGAACAGTACTTCGCCTATACGTAGGGTCTCGGGGTATGAAACGTCAAAACTCTGAAGTGGCGTCGGGACTCCAACTCGGTGGCAAGAACTTCGAGAAAGTGAAAGTGGTTTGGTGTTTTTGAATGACACAATGAGGCGCTCATGTTCACAATTTATAGTCATCCCTAGTCGGACCGTTACTCACCACCATGCGACATGTGTCATTCTTGATGATGAGCAAGGCCGGTCCTTAGGAGTGGCAGGGTGGTCGACGGCCACAGGCCCGACACCCCGCTAGGCCTGAATTTTTTTTTTTTAAAATATGTATTTTTATTAAAAAAAATTGTATAATTAATGTTTAAACTCAATTATATAACCACTAGCTTAGTCTAGTGACAAATGTGTATTACTCCCAACCAAAATGTTATGAGTTTTAGTCTCATTTAAGACATGTTTAATCTTATTTTTATACAAAAGTTTTTTACATAACTCAAATTATAACCAACTAAGCCCATATAAAAATTAAATTGTTTAAACCCAACAAAATACTCTTTTTACTTAAGGCCCAAATAGAATTTTGTCTTCGGCCCAAAACCTTTTTTTTTGCTTTCTCGGAGTCGGCCCTGATGTTGAGTCATGCTATAAGGTGTTGACATGTTACATTCATATTGATTAACCACTAGTCACAGTTTCTTTGTGAATGTATGAGTTGTTATGTGTTGACATGTGTCATTTTGTGTTGCTACCATGTGACATGTGTCTTCTCATAGTGATGAGTCATAGGACACATGTCGCTTTCATATATCTTTAACTAAATGATTAACTGGTCCCTCAACTTTCTAAATACAAAATCGGTATGAATATTTCCGGAATGTTACACACAAGCACCCAGCTAGTACTTATCAAATACATATCTTTGCTTCCAACATCATATTTAAATTGAACAAAATATTAAGAATAAAGAAGAGCAAAAAGAGTATGTTCTACAACATCTTTCACATACTCTTGTATTATTGAGGTAACATCATTAGAGCTTGTTATAAATTACAATGATATGTTAAGTGATTTGTTCGTCATTGTGTTGATGGTTTGAGCGGGGAACACTATATTCATATAGTCATGGGCGAAGCATACTTAGGGCTCAGGGTGGCCCCGAACCCCCTCTCCCTCCTTGTTTTTTTTTGTGCGGTAGTGTAAATTTACCCGTTTTCGCCCGAAATTTTTTATATGTAGTGTAAATTTAACCGTTTTCGATCGAAAATTTTAGCTCCCCCCCCCCTCATGAATTTTTTTAATACATTTTGAGACTCCCCACCCACCCACCCCCAGGCATCTTTGTCCAAGCTTCGCCACTCATATAGTGTAATATTTCATTTGGGTTGGGAATACTATCTTGACAAAGTGTTGTGATTTGTGAAGTTTTGTTATCTTGACATGGTGAATGTTTGAAAACTTTGTAAAGACACACTATCTTGACATAATGTGTTAAAGAAGACGATCACTATCTTTGCTTAATGAAACGTTGTATTGTGGATTACTACCATATAGAGAAACGAATAGTGAAGAAAAGTTTTGATCTGGGAGAGGACTATTGTAAATTAGTTAACATTCAATTAATCCTTTATAAATCGTTTGTGTCATCCCTATCCATTAAACTTCTTTTATAAATTTTGAGTTTAATCTAGATCCTAATTAATTTGGTTTACAACCATATTTATTAGGTATCAATAGTGAGTGTTTATCCTTCTATGTCTAAAATCATAATAGTATCAAGCATATTTGTTAATCCACTTCAAGTTTACAATTATCAAAATAGTATTTTAATGTGCATAACTTGACTTACTGTGCAAATAATCATTAGAAACTTTTAGTCACAATCGCTACAATGAAAAAATATCAGTTCACACACATGTTTTTATACTTCAAAAAGAAAAGGATATAACGAACTATGAAAATAAAATGAATACGTGGATTTCTTCATGCTAGATTTCAAACATTCGATAGTGATTTATGATGTGAAATTAAAACGGACATCTGATTTATTTTCTAGGATTACATACTTTATGTATCACTTAAAACACTAAGATAAAATTTGCATTTTATTAACATTATTATGTTATAAATAAAGGATCCGATGCATTAATCATTTATCGTACATTACGTGCGGCGAGCAAATAAAGTGTTGATTTCAATAACCCTAAATTACAAATACACTCATCTTCCCGTCGCTCTCCCTCAAGCCATCCCCACCACCACCGACCCACCACTTGCTGGCATCAACACACCTCCTTAACCATCACCGGAGTCGACAAGGAGGGTCCGACGACTCGCCGGAAAAACACAAACGCCGCTTCCCTTGTTTCACAGGTTTTTTTTAGCTTTTGATAAGAATTGAAATTGAAATTGAAATTGAAGCCAATAAATCAATTAACCTTAAAATTATTCATCAATTTAAAGCTTTAATCGATCAATTTTGAGTTTTGAGTAATGGGTTTCAACTTTGAATGTTTCAGGACTTAAGCCTGAACGTTTTAGTTTTAACCCTAAACGTTTTAACGTTTAACCTTGAACGTTTTAAGGTTTGAAATATGACTAAAACGTATTTCTCGTACCTAATGTACGTTAAGCAATTATTATACGTTAGCGCACCTCTTATATTATATCTTATATCTCTAAATGACATATTTAAGAAGTCTTCAACTTGAAAAACTCCAGAAGAAAACAAGAATTAGTGCCTTAACCTGAATTGATTAGTGCCTACTTAATAATATGCTTAAAACAAATCCCAAAATGGCCGACCATGTTCCGCTAATGCTCTATGGATGGTCCACAATCTTCCACTATCTCACCATCCAACGGTCCATAGTCCGCCACTATAAATCAACACTTATCAGAAATAAACGGCCGATATTCTTCCACGTGGCACTTATGATGGCGTTCTTATATCAAATTTGATCCGACGGTAATCCCTCATCCTCATTCCAATTCCCTCCAACTAACTTTCCTCCCTTTACTATTATTATTATTATTGTTATTAATCCGGTCACCGGATGTCTCATTTCAGTTACGCCGTTTGATTAGACGCATATATTTGTGTTTTCGGTATTCAATTTTGTTAGTTTTCGATGGAATTTGAGCGATTATGCGTGTTTTAGCGTGAATTCAGCATAATTCTACGAAAATACTCTGTTATTGAGCAAAGTTCAAGCGTGTAAAGTGTTTTTGTTTACAGAATTTTAACCTAGATTAGTCGCCGTTGGTTTTGGCACGATCCGATGAGTTTACGCTTCAATTGATTGATCTACCAAATAATAAGAGTGCCTATTAAATTTAGCGTCGTTGTTTGAACAGAATTTGAACCATAAATCGTTAAGTCAAAAAGTCAAAACCCTAGGGTTTGAACTTTGCCATGGCGGATTCAGATAACGAGTCAGGCGGAGGACACAACGGCGACCACTCGCTGCGTGAACAAGACCGGTTTCTTCCGATAGCAAACGTCAGCCGTATCATGAAAAAAGCGCTTCCAGCTAACGCTAAAATATCAAAAGACGCGAAGGAAACCGTACAGGAGTGTGTATCGGAGTTCATCAGTTTCATCACCGGTGAAGCCTCCGATAAGTGTCAGCGAGAGAAGCGTAAGACGATCAACGGTGACGATTTGCTGTGGGCGATGACGACGTTAGGGTTTGAGGATTACGTGGAGCCGTTGAAGGTGTACTTGCAGAGGTTTAGAGATATGGAAGGAGAGAAGACGGCGTTAGCCGGACGTCAAGGCCGAGGAGATAGCGGTGTTGTAAATAATAATAATAATAATAATGGTGGTGATGTGTATGGGACGACGGCGGTGGGCCAGCATCATCAAGGTGGTGGTGGTGTGTACGGGTCGGGTAGTTATTACCAAATGGGGCCTAATATGTCGGGTACTAAAATTAATTCGGGTTATCCAGGGCCCGGCCCATTAAATGGAAGGCCGAGACAGATATAGCTTATAGTCTGGTGGTGGAGTGTTTATTGTTAAAAATCGATATTTAGCTTTTATATAATTGTTTATTAGTAAATTAAATAGTTTTGATAAACAGGTTTAGGGTTTGTTTATTTTAATCTATTTGTTTTATTAATAAATAAATGGTATTTGTTATTAATAAATCAATAAATAAATGGGGTGAGGTTGTTGTACAAATGCTTCTTATCATACAAAATTTATGCCATGATATAATTGTAAATATGACCTGAACTACACACAAAAAAATACCTAGAGATACATAATTGCATATGAAGGAAAATAAGTGTGCACATTATACGCGTAAGTCCTAATACCTGTTATGTTCTAGAAAAAAAAAGTATGTCCTAATACATGTATGTTCTATAATATATGTATGTTCTAGAAAAAAAAGTAAGTCTTAATACATGTATGTTCTAGAATATATGTATGTTCTAAAAAAAGTAAGTTCTAATACATGTATGTTCTAGAAAAAAAAAGTTAGAAAAATATTTTTTGATTATTTTAGAAGGGGTGCTTAAATTAAGGAGAAAAAATCCTCAAGTTTTCAAAAATAAAAATAATGACATACAAATAGTTATCAACATTTTAAAGGGGTAATGTACAATTGAGCGTGATCTTTTTTCCCAAATTACAACTATGTTACCATATATTTGTTTTAACTTAAATCATTTGCTCAAAATCCTTACACTATGTATGATAATATGTAAAGGAGTGGGTGGCTTGAATTGACCCTCAACTATATTGGAGTTAAATAACCACTTGAGAGATCCCGCCGCCACCACTACGGGGAACCCTAAGGGTATCCGGCCGCCGCCACTCTTCCCTCTCACCGGAAAACCCTCTCCTCCACCACACCTCAGCCACCCGCTACGACGATCCGGCCAACCGACTCTAATCTCCCACCTCAGCCACCACCCTCCACAGTCGCCGCCACCGACCCAGCCGGAAAACCGGCTCTCCTCCACCTCACCACATCTCACCGGGAAACCCTAATCTCCCACCTTCACTCTTCCCTCTCCTCCACCACACCTCAGCCTCCACACCTCCACAGTCGCCGCCAACCGACCCAGCCGGAAAACCGGAAAACCCTCCACAGTCGCCGGAAACCCCTCTCCACAGCCGCCACCACTCCACAGTCGCCGGAAAACCCTCTCCTCCACCTTCACTCTTCCCTCTCCACAGTCGCCGCCAACCGACCCAGCCGCCCAGCCTCCCACCCCGCTGCTTTGACCACGATCCACGGCGGCATGGATTCAGAAGAATGGGAACATCCACGTAATCGGAAAGGGAAACGGAATGGTCCAGGCTCAAGGTAATAACAAGGTTTTATCGAAGTTTTTGGTCTCAAATCTTCCCCCAAAGTGTTCTTCGCAAGACTTAAAAGATGTTATGGGTAGCTTTGGTCGCTACGAAGGTTCCTATATAGCTAGGAAGCTGGATAAATGGGGCAAGAGGTTTGCTTTCGTATCGTTTTCCGAGGTGAAAGATGTCAAACGGTTGGGAGATGAGTTATCAGACGTATGGATCGGTTCGTATAAGTTGTTTATTGTGATTGCTCGGTTTGTGGATGGTGAGAATCTACATAGACCCGATTCTGGTAATAGGAGGAAGACAGCTTCGGTTCCTGTTAATAGTCATGCAAAACCTAGTGGTCAAACAAACCCTAGTTCCGAAGGATCCGATAGGAATGGGGTTCCCTATGCATCAGTTGGTAATGGGCGTTCCTTTGTTGATTCTTTGTTAAATCGGAACAAAGTAGATGAGATTAAGGTGGATGATTCGGTGGAACAGTTTTCTCATTGGAAGGGATGTGCTCTTACGGGGAGGGTGGTGAATCTTCACACGTTAACTTCTCTGAAAAAGTTGGTTCGGAAGCATGGTTGGAGATCATTAGAGATTAAGTATCTGGGAGGCCTTTCAGTGGTGTTGGTATTCTACGTTAGTGGGGATAGGGATGCCTTCCTGAATGACAAAGACAAATGGTCAGACTGGTTTGAGTTTTTAGAACCTTGGTCTGATAGAACTAGAGTGGAGGAGGGTCGGATCGCCTGGCTCCAAGTTCATGGGGTTCCGGCTCAGTTGTTGTTAGACGAGGTATTCGATTTGATTGGAAGCAGATTTGACAAGGTGGTTCAATCGGCTTCCTTATCAGGTGAAGAGAACAACTTATCGTATACTCTCATTGGTGTGTTGAGTAAAGAGTGCAAACGGATTGTGGATCGGGTGGACATTAATTGGAGGGGAAAAATTTTTAAAGTGTGGGTGGATGAAGATGTTGGGGAATGGATACCGGAATGTGTAGTAGAGTATGAAGAGGATGATGGTTCCGTTTTACCGGAGGAGGATAAGTGTGATGATAATATCGTGCAGGATGAGTTCCATAATGTGCATCGTGAAGAGGGCGAATGTTCTCAAGCTAATGAGTTTTCTGTCAGGGAACATGCTGTTAATGGGTTGGATGGTTGTGTGAACGATAATTCTAACGTGATGGTCGGTGAGTTTTCGAACTCTTATGATCATTCTAATGAGGAGGCGGTCGAGAATGGTAACGTTGATAGTACTAATGTTTCTGTGTTGAAAGGCAAGGGACATAAGAAGTTCAGACGGAAGTCTTTATTTTCTAATCGGAGTGGGGGTAGTGGTTCTAGGGAGCGTCCTAAGAAGAGACCAAGGGAGGATAAAGATATGTTTGATCTTGATAGGTTTATCGGTATTATGCATGTGCCTTCGGATGTTACTAGGGGTATCGAGACAGGTGTTGAAGGAGTGTTCTTAACACCGGATCTTAACAAAGGGATGTCTACTAATACGGAGGTGGTTCGAGACATCGAGGGAGAGACTGCGGAGCCCTCGATGATTGGTAGAGGTATTGATCCGGTGCAACACCAAGGTCCGATTGAGGTGGAGTTGGAGAAGACCATTGAGTTGAGTAAGGCGTTAGGTGTTGAGAATTTGCAAGATTTTGTTTCTAATGTTAAAGAGGTTCTTGTTTCCGAAGGCTATCAATAAGGTGTTCAATGAATGTTTTTTCTCTGAACATTCGTGGGTTAGGGAGTTCTAGCAAAGCCGATTGGATTCGAGGTCTTCGAGTCCATCATGAGGTTAGTTTTATTGTTTTACAAGAGTCGCAATTTGTTTCCTTGGATTCTGTGGATGTGGGACGGTTTTGGGGTTATGGTGAGTATTCTTTTGATTGGGTTCCTTCGACTGGAAGGTCGGGTGGGTTATTATCGATCTGGGATTCCCAAGTCTTTCGTATGGAAAGGGTGGTCAAGAATAATAATTGGCTTCTAGTTTCGGGCACTGTGAAAGGAAAGAGTATCTCGTTTCATATTCTCAATGTTTATTCTCCTTAAAATCTAGTTACTAAACGAGCACTTTGGGGGGAAATTCGTGATTTGATCGGGGAGGGTAATGGGAGGTGGATTGTGGCAGGAGATTTTAACTCGGTTCGGTGTGCCGAGGATAGGCGGAATTCTTTGTTTAATGTGGGTGAGGCCAATGAGTTTAACGATTTCATTGATGATTCGAATCTTCACGAGTACTCCTTGAAAGGGAGGCGTTTTACTTTTGTTGCAGGAAATAAATTAAGCCGTATTGACAGAATCTTCGTTAATTGGGATTTCTTTATGGAATGGCCGTGTGCGGAGTATATTGCTCTCGAAAGGAATAAGCCGGATCATAGTCCGTTGGTTTTGTAAATTGGTTCTTCCAAGAACTATGGTCCCAAACCGTTTAGGTTTTTCAATTCATGGCTTGGTAGAGAGGATTTTGGGACGTTGGTTAAGAAGACGCTTGTTGATGGCTCGTTTCATGGTTCTCCGGACGCGAGATTGTTGTATAAATTTAAAGCTTTGCGTGATGCTATCACTAGATGGGCGATCGATTGTAAAGCCAAAGAAAATGAGGAAAGGGTTTTATTGGAGCAAGAGTTGCGTGATTTGGACCAAACCATGGAGGTCCGGGATTTGTTGGAAGAAGAGACATGGTCTTTAAGCGAAACTAAAAGACGGCTAGGCGAGTTGGATAATCATTATTACCGGGATTTGAAGCAAAAGGCTCGGTGTAATTGGGCGATTCATGGAGACGAAAATTCTCGATTTTTTCACGGTTTTATTAATAAACGTAAAGCTTCAAATTATTTTCCGGGTTTGGAAGTGAATGGGGCGTGGGAAACAAACCCGGTTCTCATTAAAAAGGAAGTTTTGCGCTTCTTTGCTGATAAGTTTAAAGAATCTATTACACATCGGCCTCGGTTGATTGGATATGGGTTTTCGGTATTGTCTTCGGTGGAGGCGGATTTTTTGATCAGTGATTTTTCCGTGCATGAGATCAAGAAGGCGGTTTTTGAATGCGGTGGTGACAAAGCTCCTGGGCCAGATGGTTTTAATTTTAGGTTCATTCGGTTTTTTTGGGAGTTGTTCGAGAAGGATTTTGCGGATATTCTTGATCATTTTCATAGGGTTAAAAGTTTTTGCTCGGGGGTTGGTTCGTCTTTTATCACCTTAATTCCTAAGGTAAACAATCCGTCTTCTTTGGGGGATTTTAGACCGATAAGTCTCATTGGTTGTATTTTAAAGACTGTGTCGAAGGTGTTAGTGAATCGACTCAAAACGGTTATGAATAAGATTGTCTCAGAGCATCAGTCGGCTTTCTTATCCGGGAGATATATTCTTGATGGCCCTTTGGTGGCTAATGAGGTTATTGCTTGGGCTAAGAAGAGGGAGAGAAGAATTTTTATGTTCAAGATTGACTTCGATAAAGCCTTTGATAATGTGAATTGGGAGTTCTTGTTGTCGGTTCTTTCTCAGATGGGTTTTCCTTCGGTCTGGTGCGATTGGATTAGTGGTATCTTGTTGGCGAGCAGATCGTCTGTTCTTGTTAATGGATCTCCTACATTCGAATTTGGGTGTCATAAAGGCATTCGTCAAGGTGACCCGCTATCGCCTTTTCTTTTTATTATTCTGATGGAGGCTTTTTCAGGTATGTTGAAACAAGCCTGTGATATAGGTGCGTTTCATGGTATTACTCTTCCTAATGAGGGTCCTACTTTATCCCATCTTTTTTATGCGGATGATGCTATGATTATGGGAGAGTGGTCTTCTTTTAATTTTGATAACTTGAAACGTAATCTTCGCATATTTTACTTGTGTTCGGGGCTAAAGATTAATCTCCATAAATCAGTGTTATTTGGAGTAGGTGTAGAAGATGGTGAGATCGATATCCAAGCTGGTTTCATGGGTTGTAAGCCGGGTAGAATCCCGTTTTCTTATCTAGGGATTATGGTTGGCGCTAACATGAATAGGGTGGTTAATTGGGAACCGGTTGTGTCCAAGTTCAAGAAGAGGCTATCTAAATGGAAAGTTAATTCGTTATCTATTGCCGGTCGGTTAACCCTTATTAAATCGGTGCTGGATAGTCTTCCCACTTATTATTTTTCGCTTTTTAAGGCACCCAAGAAGGTTACCAATGATTTAGAAGCTTTGATGAGAAGGTTCTTATGGGGTGGTTCGGATGAAGTGAGGAAGATGTCATGGGTGGCTTGGGAGGTAGTCACCAAACCTATAAAAGAAGGGGGTTTAGGTATCGCTCGTTTAGAGGTTAATAATCAAGCGCTGATTACTAAATGGCTTGGGAGATTTCTAAATGATCATCACGCGATGTGGAGAAGAGTAGTGTTGTCTATTCACGGGTCCTCGCGCTGTTGGGGGCTTGCTCCGGTTAATAATGGGGTTCTCGGGGTTTGGAAGAATTGTGTTATGTTTTGGAACAAATTTAAGGTTGATGGTGTGGGTTTTAATAGAGTGATCCGGGCCACAGTTGGGAATGGTCGCCAAGTTCGGTTTTGGACGGATTTGTGGTTGGGTTCGGCGCCGATTATGGACAAGTATCCGTCCTTATATGCGGTAGAAAAACATAAAAATGTCTTGTTAGCAGATCGGTTGGTGGTCACTGGATCTTCTCGTCGCATTGTGTGGGATTGGCTTAGAGCTCCTTGCTCCCAACAGGAGGTGATCGAGAAGCAAGAGTTGGAAGATCTCCTTCAAGGGGTGGTGATGGTTGACCGTGAAGATTCATGGTCTTGGGCGGTTGGTAGCTGCAAAGAGTTCGAGGTTTCGGCGATTAAAAGATGGATGGTGCGGTCCGTTGTGGATGCTGGGAGTTTCAGTTTCCAATGGAGCGATTGGGTCCCCAAAAAATGTAATATTTTTATGTGGAGGGCCGTTCTGGATAGTCTTCCAACCAAGCAGGCTTTATCTAGATGTCATTTGCATTGTGATGATCATAGTTGCGCTTTATGTGAGAGTAATGAGGAATCGCTCGAGCACTTGTTAACCGGGTGTTTCATTTCTATGGCCGTTTGGAATGCGATTGGTTCATGGTGCAACATCCCTAGATCTTTTGTTTTTCATGTCAATGATTTGGTGGAAGTGCATAAGGTTTGTGGTGCGACGGGGAACAAGAGATTGATTATTCATGGAATTGTCATCATTACTTGTTGGAGGATTTGGCGGGCTAGGAATGAAAAGATTTTTTCGGGCAAGAACACTAAGGTGGCAGAAATGGTTGCGGATATAAAATCTTTGGGTTTTCTTTGGTACAAAAATAGATCTAAGATAGGGGTAGTAGATTGGAAAAGATGGTGTTTATTTGATGTAACGTGATTGTTGTTTTTGGTTTTTGGATTTCTGCGTCTTTCTCCGTCTTGGTGATAGTCGTTGGTTGTGTTTGTTTTTAATGAAAGTCAATTTTCAAAAAAAAAAAATGTATGATAATATGTATGGTAACAAATCTTTGTATTAGATTATTTACCTAAATAAATGTGTTAAAAGACACATATCTACGTGTGTTTGATAGTGTGTAGTTGTAGGAGGTGAGAATTGATAGGAATGCCTTAAATAGGTTCTTACCCCTAATTAGAACATGTCACTAAGGAAGAAGTTAGGTCCACCTATCAATGTCTATGGATGGATATTGTTGATCGATATATATGTTTTTTTTTGTTATAATATTTAACACATACCCCTAACATCTATTTTTTTAAATAACTTACAACTAGATAAACTCTTAATATATAATATGACTATAACATGACTCAAACTCTTAATATATATAATATGACTCACAATAATATGACTTAAATAACACTCTATAATATTAAAAAATAACTTACAACTAGATAAACTCTTAATATATAATATGACTATAACATGACTCAAACTCTTAATATATATAATATGACTCACAATAATATGACTTAAATAACACTCTATAATATTAAAAAATAACTTACAACTAGATAAACTCTTAATATATAATATGACTATAACATGACTCAAACTCTTAATATATATAATATGACTCACAATAATATGACTTAAATAACACTCTATAATATGACTCGGGGTATGTTTGGTTAGAAGTAATGGAATGAATGGGGAATGGAATTGGAGAATGAATTGAATAAACAAGGGAATGAAATGAATCATTACAATTCATTTGTCTTGTTTGGTTAACATATGAGAATAAAATGAATAATTAATTTATGTTGTCTTGTATCCAAAAAAATTGTATGAATAAAATAGAAATAATAAAAATATTCCTATCTCAAAATATATATTTTTTACTAAAAAAAACCCCCCTGAAATGGCGACGGTGGAGGTGGTAGCTCCGGCGATGAAAATGGTGGTGGTGGCGGTCAGGCGGAGTGGTTTTGGTGGTAGGGGTGGCGGTGGTAGTGAAGGCGATGGTAGGGTGGCGGCGACGTCGGGTGGTTGTCAACAGCGACAGTGGTGGTGGTGGCGGTAAAGGTGGTGGCAACGTTGGGTCAGGTGGTGGTGGTGGTGGCGGCAATGGTAGTTGTGGTGGTTGTTTTTAGGTGGTGGTGGTGTTAAGAAAGTAGGGTGAGAGAGTAATGGAATGAAAAAAAGGGGGGGGGGTGGGAAAGAATGGTTTTGATGTAATGAGATTCAATGTGTAATGGATGATTCCACTCCATTGAGCAACTAAACACACTTTCTTCATTCCCACGTAATGAATCATTCCATTCTTCCTGTCATTCCTGCATACCAAACGTTACCTCAAACTCTTGGTATATAGTAACTAGATTTTATCACCCGTATTACGGGGTTTGTTTTACATGATTCGTTTATAATATTTATGTATTTTTTGGATTTTAATTTTATTTATTGTACAGAAGTTAATAATATACTTAGTATTTAATGATAAAAGAGTTTCACTAATAAATGAGATGTTATAACATGGTTTAAAAATTATTTGGGTTTGGTGAGACCCTTTACCCGTTTTTTTTACTATAAAATTGCTTTTTAATTATAAATAACTAGTTTTTATCCCTCGTATTACGGAGTTTGTTTAAATTTTTCGTTTCTAATAATGTGAATCTAGTTTTTTGGATTTTAGTTTATATATTGTAAGAAGTTAATAATATACTTAAACTTGTTTTTATTAATTTATGTTGGGTTATGTTCATTTTTTTAAAAGAAAAGTTGAATGAATTATCTACTTAATTTCTATATTTATTCGTTTATGTTCATTTGTTATAATTTGTATATTATTTTGTGAAACTTTTCATTTAAGTTAAACTTAAAAGAAAAAAGAATCGTCTAACGAAATTCACATTGACAAATTAAATTAACAGGGTTTCATTACGGGATTTGTTTTACATTTTACGTTTCTAATATTTATATATTTTTTGTATTATAATTTTATTTATAGTAAGGAAATTAATAATATATATGGGGTTGATGATAAAAGAGTTTCGCAAATAAATTAGATGTTATAACTCGTTTAAAAGATATCGGGGTTTGATGAGACCCATGACCCGCTTATATTTTTACTATAAAATTATTTCATAATTATAAATAGTATCTTTTTTTAAAAAATAGGATATTAATTTTTTTTTAAATAGGATATTAATTTTTAGTATATCCCTATTTAATAGCATTTTCATATCAAATATTTGGTGAGATTAATTTTTAATATAATGCGATGTTATAACCCGTTTAATGGCTATCTGGATTTGGTGAGACTCATACCCGTGAATTAGGGTCAAATGCATGAGAAATCACCATTTGCAAATAAAACAATCTGGTGGATTGAGAGAAAATAGGGAGTTTCGTTTATATATATATATATATATATATATATATATATATATATATTTGTTTTTAAAGAAATCATATACTAATTTTAGTATATCCCTATTTTATAGTATTTACATATCAAATATTTGGTGATAATAATTTTTAATTTAATGAGATGTTATAACCCGTTTAATGAATATAAGGGTTTGATGAGACTCATACCCGTGAATTCGGGTTAAATGCATGAGAAACCTCCATTTACAATTATGCAATCTGGTGGCTTGAGAGAATCTATGGAGCAATCAGAGATAATGAAAATTGTTTCACAAATAAATTAGATGTTATAACCGGTTTAAAAGTTATATGGATTTGGTAAAACCCATGACCCGCTTCTTTTTTTTAATATAAAATTGTTTCTTAATTATAAATCATATCTTTTTTTTAAAAAAAAAAAATTTAATTTTTAGTATATCCCTATTTTATAGGATTTTCATATCAAATATTTGGTGAGATTAATTTTTAATTTAATAAGATGTTATAACCCGTTTAATGACTGTTTGGGTTTGGTAAAACCCATACCCGTGAATTCGGGTCAAATGCATGAGAAACCTTCATTTAAAAATTAAACAATCTGGTGGCTTCCATAAAAGGGGGGAGCGACCACATCGCGACACATAAGATTTTTGAGCTTTTATTTATATATATTATAGATTTAAACAACTAGATAACGTTACAAAATTTTTATAAATTAAATCGATAATTATTTATACTTTCAGACAATTAAATAAATCTTAATTAACTACTCTTTTGAAATGCCTTTCCACTTTCACTATCCTTCAAAACCGACTTGTTATTTTTAAGATGGTCCATTTTAAGATTAACTCCTAATATGTAGATGTAGGAGGTGAGAATTGACAGGATTACCTTGCAAACATGTTGCTTGTAATTAGAACATGTTGTAGGTTCCCGGACGGATCTTATACGGGATATCGCTATCTATGTCACACCCGGCCCTGAGCGGCGGAAACAGCCGGGCGCGCGCGAGTGGGAATTGATACTTAAGCACGGGCCATTGCAAACATTCAAAGTAAGATTTTCATTGCGCATGAAAAGTTTAATACAAATACATTACATTGTTTAAAAATTTCATAAAAACATCCAAGTATAAAAATTGTTGAAGATTTCCACGCCATATCCCCATGCGCGGCGGGAACAACCACGCGCATAGAAGGGATAGAACTAAAATCTTCCAAAAAGCTAGTTTAGATGTTCAGCGTGAGGTGCTCTAAGTGTGACTCCATGCGCTACCTAGTTATCTCCTGAAAGACACGTAAAAACATTTGAATCAGTATAAACTGAGTGAGTTCACAAGTCTTAGTAACTTGATAAATCGTATTGCATCATAATCTTGATACAAATCATTCTGAAACATAATTCTGATAGCATCATTAAAACACATGCTTAGTAAAACATAGTTATATCAACATATTCTGATAATCGTTCCGCGGGTTACGCGCGAACATTTCTGGGAACTGTGCTCGTCTATGCAAAGTGGCGCTGCCACTACGAGCTAAAATAAGTAATACCATCCCGCGGGTTACGCGCGAACGTTTCAGGAACATGTGCTCGTCCATGCAAAGTGGCGCTGCCACTACGAGCTAAAATAATAATTCCGTCCCGCGGGTTACGCGCGGACGTTGTGCCGGAAAACAAGGCGCTCGTCCATGCAAAGAGGCGCGACCCCTACGAGCGGGTTCAAACCCATAGTACTGCCCCATGACCATACTAGGCACTCGTCCATGCAAAGAGGTGCGACCCCTACGAGTGGGTGGATCAAACCAGCAGTCCCTACCCTTAGAGTTCCAATGGTAAAGTGATCACTTACTCGAGTTCTAGCGCACATACATCGAAAACCTTAGATAACCGTTTGCATTACTCATCATGAAACATAACTTAAACACATAATCGCTTGCATAGCTTGTAAGTATACCGTGATAAAACATTATTTAGGTACGTGTCCCTCGCCCCGAAAACAGTTTAAAATAGTGAAAATAGTGAAAATAGGGGCTGTGAGACTCACCTGTGGTTCTTGTTAAGGGATTAATCGAGATTCGGGTTTTCTTGGTGTTGGCCTTGGAATCGAAGGTCTAGAATACGATTAAATAACAAGTATATATATTAAGATCAAGAAATAGGAGAATATAAGGGTTGGAAAGTAGATCTCAAGGTTATAACCTCGGCTTACCTAGTAACTGGAACGGAATCGAAAATAACGGATGCTCGGGAGATGATTAGTGCAAGTTTGCAGTTCTTTGGAGTGTGTTTTGAGTGATAATTTAGGTTACATATTTATAGGCAAACTCAAGGGAACACAATCCCTTGCTTTAGGGGATTGAAATCTTTTCATATCTAGGTGTAATGATGATAAAGTATGGAAATTATTATTGTTTATTGTTTACTTAAAAGTGGAGGAGTGGACAAAAGATCTTGATTTGATTTGGACAGGACACGCAGGTCTGGGGTTGGTGAGAATAGGGTGGCTGACAGTTGACTTTTCATGTTACAGTGTGCTTTTTCAGGTACTTTTGTCAGTGTACAGTAAAAAAAAGTGGAAAATCTCTGAAACACGCTACTGTTTCCTTTTGGGCGGGAGTAATCTCCTTATGTCTGGAGAATAGACTAAGTGTTCTGTGCGCATCACTTTGTGCGCATAGCTTTCTGCGTGAAGGACATTTCTTTGCTGCGGGTAGGTGCGTAACCTTCTCGCAGTTAGGGACATTGAGTTTCATTTGTAGATTCTCCAGGTGGTCTTGGTATTTCAACATAGTGATCAGTCATGTTGAAGTCAATTCCATCTTGGAGCTTCAGACAAACTAGCTCTCAATGTTCCCGCCATGCGGGGAGGTTAGTTCCCTTCCGCACGCGCATAAACGATGTAGGATGCACCCGCCTTAGCATCATGCGGGATGGTCAACCCATAGACAACATAACGTTAAGTTACATGAAAACATAAAGCCAAAACATTCGCGCATGGCGCATATAACATATGCTCACGCTGGTTCTTAACATGGTGCGCTCGCGCAGGGCGCACATAACAAATGCACGCGCTGACTAACATGGCGCGCTCGCGCAGGGCGCACATAACAAATGCACGCGCTGACTAACATGGCGCGCTCGCGCAGGGCGCACATAACAAATGCACGCGCTGACTAACATGGCGCGCTCGCGCAGGGCGCACATAACAAATGCACGCGCTGACTAACATGGCGCGCTTAATATTTACAATCACCTAATTATTAGGTTGATTACTTAGTTTAAGGGATTGGGAATTTACCGGGTGTCACATTCTCCCCTCGTTAAACGAATTTCGTCCCGAAATTTAGGAGACGTTGCTGGCAGAAGCCATGTTCTGAAAGAGGTGTGGGTATTTCTTGCGCATTTGGTCTTCTCTTTCCCAAGTGAATTCAGGCCCACGCCTCGAGTTCCATTGGACCTTTACTAACTTGATTTTGCTCCTGCGTAACTTTTGTTCTTTCCAATCGGTTACTGCTATAGGTTCTTCTATGAAGTGCAGCTGTTTGTCGATGTGAATCTCTTCCATCGGCAAAATCAACGTTTCGTCAGATAAGCACTTTTTGAGGTTGGACACATGAAACGTATCATGAACTCCACTGAGTTCGGCGGGTAAACGGAGTTTATAAGCAACCGGACCGATCCTCTCCAGGATCTCGAATGGTCCAATGAAGCGCGGATTCAACTTTCCTCGCTTGCCGAAACGGGGGACTCCTTTCCATGGAGAGACTTTCAAAAGTACTTTATCCCCTACTTGAAACTCCAATGGTTTCCTTCGCACATCTGCGTAGCTCTTCTGTCTGTCGCGCGCTGTCTTAAGGCGATCCCTTATCTGAAAAATCTTGTCTGTTGTTTCTTGGATCAATTCTGGACCAGTCATTTGCTTGTCACCCACTTCAGCCCAGCACAGTGGGGATCTACACTTGCGCCCATACAAAGCTTCGAACGGCGCAGCCTTAATGCTTGTGTGATAGCTGTTGTTGTAAGAAAATTCAACCAATGGGAGATGAGTATCCCAGCTACCTTCGAAATCGATTGCGCACGCGCGTAGCATATCTTCCAATGTCTGGATTGTTCGCTCGCTTTGCCCATCCGTTTGAGGATGATATGCCGTACTCATGTCAAGACGAGTACCTAAAGCCCCTTGTAACGATCTCCAAAACCTTGATGTGAACCGACTATCTCTATCAGAAATGATGGACACTGGGACTCCATGCTTTGAAACTACTTCTCGAATATACAGTCGGGCTAACTTTTCCATCTTATCGGTTTCCTTGATCGGCAGGAAGTGCGCTGACTTAGTTAGCCGATCCACAATAACCCATATTGTGTCATAACCCCCAGGTGTCCTTGGCAGTTTGGTGATGAAGTCCATAGAGATTTGTTCCCACTTCCACATGGGAATTTCTGGCTGCTGAAGCAACCCTGATGGTTTCTGATATTCAGCCTTCACCTTCGAACACGTCAGGCACTTACTGACATACGTCGCGATGGCGCCTTTAAGATTGGGCCACCAATACAGCGTTTTAACATCTTGGTACATCTTGTCTGCGCCAGGATGTACGGAATACCGCGTCTTGTGAGCTTCGATCAAGACCTGCTCGCGCAATCCTCCCTTGAGAGGGACCCATATGCGGTTAGCGAAATATAGATTGCCGTTCTCTTTAAGTTCCAAATTCTTAACCATACCCCCAAGGCATTCGTTTTTAACAAACTCTGGTTTCAAGGCTTCTTGCTGAGCGTCTCGGATGCGGGTAGAGAGATCTGCGCGAATGGTCAACCTTAGAGCCTTGACTCGTAGCGTTTTTATTCGCTCCTTCCTACTTAGCGCGTCTGCTACCACATTCGCCTTTCCAGGGTGGTACTTAATCTCACAATCATAATCGTTCAACAACTCCACCCATCTTCGTTGCCTCATGTTTAAATCCTTTTGATCAAATATATGTTGAAGGCTCTTGTGATCCGTAAAGATTATACACTTTGTACCATAGAGGTAATGGCGCCAAATCTTTAGCGCGAAGACAACCGCTCCAAGTTCTAAATCATGCGTTGTGTAGTTCTTTTCATTGGTCTTGAGTTGGCGTGAGGCATACGCTATGACTTTGTCTCGTTGCATAAGGACACATCCAAGTCCCTGATGTGAAGCGTCGCAGTAAACAACAATGTCATCCATCCCCTCGGGCAAAGACAAAATTGGCGCACTACATAACTTCTGTTTCAACATTTGAAATGCTGTTTCCTGATTTTCGCCCCAAACAAACTTCTTGTCTTTCTGAGTTAGCGCGGTCAGAGGTAGAGCTATTTTGGAGAAGTTCTCAATGAAGCGTCGATAGTAGCCAGCTAGTCCTAGGAATTGCCTCACCTCAGTTGGGGTTTTTGGCGCTTCCCAGTTTTCGATGGCCTTGACTTTGGAAGGATCAACGTGAATTCCTTTCTCGTTTACAACGTGACCGAGAATGTGAACTTCTCTAAGCCAAAACTCGCACTTGGAAAACTTCGCATACAACTTTTCTTTCCTCAACAATTCCAAAATCAATCTCAGGTGTTGCTCATGCTCGGCCTTGGTCCGTGAGTAAATCAGAATATCATCTATAAACACAATCACAAACTTGTCCAAGTATGGTTTGCACACACGGTTCATCAGATCCATGAACACAGCCGGCGCATTAGTTAGCCCGAAAGGCATTACTAAGAACTCATAATGGCCGTATCTAGTTCGGAAGGCTGTTTTCGGCACATCTTCCTCATGGACCCTAAGTTGGTGGTATCCTGATCGTAGATCTATCTTCGAATAATAACTGGATCCCTGCAACTGGTCAAATAAGTCGTCAATCCTCGGTAAGGGGTACCGATTCTTGACTGTTAGCTTGTTCAGCTCCCTGTAGTCAATACACATTCTGAACGAACCATCCTTCTTCTTAACAAACAGTACTGGAGCTCCCCAAGGTGAAAAGCTTGGGCGTATGAAACCCTTATCCAATAGTTCCTGTAACTGATTGGATAGCTCTTGCATCTCAGATGGAGCTAATCGATAAGGCGCTCGAGCTACTGGCGCAGCTCCTGGGACTAAATCAATACGAAACTCGACTTGTCGCGGCGGCGGTAATCCGGGCAAATCTTCAGGAAAAACTTCTGGAAATTCGCGCACTACTGGTAAGTCTTCAATTCTTCGCTCATCTCCTTTCTTCTCTACGACATGCGCCAGGAAGGCGTAGCACCCTTTCCTTAGGCACTTTCGCGCCTTTAGGCACGAAATCAGTTTCATCGCAACTCCCCTTCTTTCCCCTTGAATTACCAAGGTTTCTCCGTTCAACAGTGGGATCCGAACCTGCTTCTCATGGCAAATAACTTCCGCGCGGTTCTCAACTAACCAATCCATACCTACCACAATGTCAAAACTTCCCAAGTCTATTGGCAACAAGTTAATATTGAACCCGTGATCTCCCATGACTATAACACATTGTTCAGTTCTTTCGTTCGCGTATAACTGCCTACCATTGGCTAGTTCTATAGTATAAGGCGTGTCTAGTCTACTGGTTGCTAGGCCTAGGGAGTCTTTAAACTCGGCGGATATAAAACTTAGGTCAGCGCCAGTATCAAATAAGACAGATGCAAAATGTCCGTTAAGCAAAAACGTACCGGTTACCACATTCGGCTCTTCTTTAGCTTCGCCTGCGCCGATCACAAAAGCTCTCCCGCGAGCTTGGTTCCCCTTTTGCGGGCAATCCCGACTAAAATGCCCTGGCTTCCCGCATGCGTAGCAGTTGTCGCTTGCTCCAGCTTCTCTGGCACGGCAATTCATCGTCTTGTGCCCTGGTCTGCCACATTTGGCACATTCGATTCTTGCGCATTCACCCTCGTGGTGATACTTGCATTTGTTGCACCATGGGCGAGGCCCGCTGTATCCTTTTCGTGGTGGCTCCGCGGCCTGAATCGCGTAAACCTTTGCGCTTTCCTGCTTCTTGAACGGTGGTTGCTTGGAGTCAGACCCTCGGTGGTGAGAGTTCCATTTCCTCTTGGGATCAGAGGTTCGCTGCTCGATTCCGCGCGTAGTCAACATACCCGCACGGATCGTATCCCTTGTAAGGGTGATGGCCCGCGCTACCGCCTCATCAAAGGTTGGAGGCGCTGCAGCGTTGAGCGGAACCCTAACAACAGGAGGTAACCCAAAAATATACCTCTCGATCTTCTTTTCCTCCGTGTTTGCCATGTCTGGCACCAACTGGCAAAGTTCGTTGAACCGGTTGTTGTAGGCGTCGATATCCGTTCCTACCATGGTGTGGTTCCAGAATTCCTGTTGTAGACTCTGGATTTCTGCGCGAGAGCAGAACTTCCTCATCATCATCTCCTTCAGTTCCTCCCAGGTCTTGTGGAGAGCAACTTCTCGCCCCAATGTTTTCGTTTGAAGCTTCCACCAAGACGAAGCTGCCTCTTGGAACATGCAGGTCGCGTAAAGGACCTTCTGGTTCTCACTACATCCGCTAATGGAGAGAACTGTCTCCATCTTGTCAATCCAGTTGTAGAGCCCAATGGCCCCTTCGGTTCCCTTGAATGGCCAAGGCTTACAGGCCATGAATGTCTTATAGGAGCATCCTTTGTCCAAGGTTCCTGATTCGGGTTCTGGGGTCTCATTCTGACGACCCTGACTTGATTCGGCCTTGCTGGCCTCATGTGTTGCGATTGCTTGCGCGATTATTTCCGCGAGTTCCTCGGGTGTCATGGTAATTCCCTTGGCTTTAGTTGGAGGCATTCTCGCTTTAAGAGTGAAAATATATCAAACTTAGCGCATGTACTCTGAGCACAAAATGTTATCATTATTTACTAGACAGTGTGACCCGTGTTCCTAAGTGTGTGTGTAGTTTCTTTTGAAAATATTCTTTGAAAAATATTTCATGCGATTCCCCAACGGTTATAGTCTAGGTTAAAACTTCTTTTCCTAGTTCGCTATAACCAGTGCTCTGATACCAATCTGTCACACCCGGCCCTGAGCGACGGAAACAGCCGGGCGCGCGCGAGTGGGAATTGATACTTAAGCACGGGCCATTGCAAACATTCAAAGTAAGATTTTCATTGCGCATGAAAAGTTTAATACAAATACATTACATTGTTTAAAAATTTCATAAAAACATCCAAGTATAAAAATTGTTGAAGATTTCCACGCCATATCCCCATGCGCGGCGGGAACAACCACGCGCATAGAAGGGATAGAACTAAAATCTTCCAAAAAGCTAGTTTAGATGTTCAGCGTGAGGTGCTCTAAGTGTGACTCCATGCGCTACCTAGTTATCTCCTGAAAGACACGTAAAAACATTTGAATCAGTATAAACTGAGTGAGTTCACAAGTCTTAGTAACTTGATAAATCGTATTGCATCATAATCTTGATACAAATCATTCTGAAACATAATTCTGATAGCATCATTATAAGACATGCTTAGTAAAACATAGTTATATCAACATATTCTGATAATCGTTCCGCGGGTTACGCGCGAACATTTCTGGGAACTGTGCTCGTCTATGCAAAGTGGCGCTGCCACTACGAGCTAAAATAAGTAATACCGTCCCGCGGGTTACGCGCGAACGTTTCAGGAACATGTGCTCGTCCATGCAAAGTGGCGCTGCCACTACGAGCTAAAATAATAATTCCGTCCCGCGGGTTACGCGCGGACGTTGTGCCGGAAAACAAGGCGCTCGTCCATGCAAAGAGGCGCGACCCCTACGAGCGGGTTCAAACCCATAGTACTGCCCCATGACCATACTAGGCACTCGTCCATGCAAAGAGGTGCGACCCCTACGAGTGGGTGGATCAAACCAGCAGTCCCTACCCTTAGAGTTCCAATGGTAAAGTGATCACTTACTCGAGTTCTAGCGCACATACATCGAAAACCTTAGATAACCGTTTGCATTACTCATCATGAAACATAACTTAAACACATAATCGCTTGCATAGCTTGTAAGTATACCGTGATAAAACATTATTTAGGTACGTGTCCCTCGCCCCGAAAACAGTTTAAAATAGTGAAAATAGTGAAAATAGGGGCTGTGAGACTCACCTGTGGTTCTTGTTAAGGGATTAATCGAGATTCGGGTTTTCTTGGTGTTGGCCTTGGAATCGAAGGTCTAGAATACGATTAAATAACAAGTATATATATTAAGATCAAGAAATAGGAGAATATAAGGGTTGGAAAGTAGATCTCAAGGTTATAACCTCGGCTTACCTAGTAACTGGAACGGAATCGAAAATAACGGATGCTCGGGAGATGATTAGTGCAAGTTTGCAGTTCTTTGGAGTGTGTTTTGAGTGATAATTTAGGTTACATATTTATAGGCAAACTCAAGGGAACACAATCCCTTGCTTTAGGGGATTGAAATCTTTTCATATCTAGGTGTAATGATGATAAAGTATGGAAATTATTATTGTTTATTGTTTACTTAAAAGTGGAGGAGTGGACAAAAGATCTTGATTTGATTTGGACAGGACACGCAGGTCTGGGGTTGGTGAGAATAGGGTGGCTGACAGTTGACTTTTCATGTTACAGTGTGCTTTTTCAGGTACTTTTGTCAGTGTACAGTAAAAAAAAGTGGAAAATCTCTGAAACACGCTACTGTTTCCTTTTGGGCGGGAGTAATCTCCTTATGTCTGGAGAATAGACTAAGTGTTCTGTGCGCATCACTTTGTGCGCATAGCTTTCTGCGTGAAGGACATTTCTTTGCTGCGGGTAGGTGCGTAACCTTCTCGCAGTTAGGGACATTGAGTTTCATTTGTAGATTCTCCAGGTGGTCTTGGTATTTCAACATAGTGATCAGTCATGTTGAAGTCAATTCCATCTTGGAGCTTCAGACAAACTAGCTCTCAATGTTCCCGCCATGCGGGGAGGTTAGTTCCCTTCCGCACGCGCATAAACGATGTAGGATGCACCCGCCTTAGCATCATGCGGGATGGTCAACCCATAGACAACATAACGTTAAGTTACATGAAAACATAAAGCCAAAACATTCGCGCATGGCGCATATAACATATGCTCACGCTGGTTCTTAACATGGTGCGCTCGCGCAGGGCGCACATAACAAATGCACGCGCTGACTAACATGGCGCGCTCGCGCAGGGCGCACATAACAAATGCACGCGCTGACTAACATGGCGCGCTCGCGCAGGGCGCACATAACAAATGCACGCGCTGACTAACATGGCGCGCTTAATATTTACAATCACCTAATTATTAGGTTGATTACTTAGTTTAAGGGATTGGGAATTTACCGGGTGTCACAATCTACGTAGGTGCGGAATCCCTGCGTAGGTAGTTACGAGCGTAGAATACGTAAAACAATCACACGCGATACAAACGAACACGTTATATATTATAACTTGAAACACGTCTATTACAGACTCTCGGCACGTTCACTGAACTCAACAACTGACTCCTCTCTCGTGACCTAAACAAACCGTCGGCTACAGTATATATAGACACGACAACTTCGCCCGATATGCTCAGGCGAAGTTGTCCATAACTTCGCTCGTTCAACAAGTTCGCCTAGGCGAACTTGTCGACAACTTCGCTTGTTCAACAAGTTCGCCTAAGCGAACTTGTTGACAACTTCGCTTACATACATAAACATAAACTTAAACATAATTACATTACAGACTCGATTACAAACGCTAGACTATGAACTACTGACATTTATGTACCAACAGACTCCCCCTTGGCAGTAGCTTCATATCTTGATCTTCAAAGCTTGTGTCTTGTAATCTCTCGTCTTCTCTATTCATCTCTTCAAGCATGCACTCCCTGTCTAACACATACAGAAACCAACTTCTGGTACTTCTTAGCTTCCTCTTTCCAAGCAGGAATTTAGAAAATCTTCTTAGCATGTAGTACCTGCAAGTCAGCTTGAGACAGATTGACTAAGTGCATAGGATCATACACTCTCATGATCTCTTGCTCATCTTCATCCTCCATGACCGCTTCAGCGGTTTCACAATCCACATACCACCACTTCAAGTCTTTCAAGACGTTCTTGGGCATCACCTTCATCGGCACTTCTTTTAAATGACGGACTGGTTTATACTTCATAACCATCCATGGTTTGCCGTCTGCCCTCATCCCTCTATCTTTGTCTTCTACTAACTTCCCTTTCTGAGGCTTCAGAAGTTCAAACTTTTTGTCTTTAATGGCCTCTTTCCAAACAATTTTCCCAATTACTCTCGCCATATTATCATCACTTCTGTTTATCAGCCCCAGTCTTGCTAAGTCTTTCACCTCACACTCCGGTAAGGTATTCAGGGATCTTAACATCTTCTTGAAGTACTGAATGCCGTCGTAACGTTTGATCACAAATAGTTTCAACTCTTCATCGTACAACCAGCATATGATTCCCTTTTTTGATTCTGCATATCCCTTTATATTATACGACTTTTTGAACATCGTCGGTACTGCTGGCTTCTTCGTCTTTACAAACCACTGAGCGCAGCCTTCCTTCCAGTTTGGCTGATCTTCCCACTCAGTGTTGTCAACCGCAGCATCTTCACATATAGTCGACTGTTCAACCACAGGGATCTCATGCTCTACATTTTCTTCAACAATCTCTCCTTCTTCTATCACATTCTCAACCACAATTTCTGCACCAATCTTTTCGATCTCATCGATTGGCAGAACATCATCTTCATTTATCAGCTCATCATCCTCTAACATATCGTCTATCTCTTTCAGTGCATCAATCATATCATCAACAATCTCAACATCTTCAACCACATCCACATCATCACCAACAGCAACCACATCATCACCAGCTGCAGACTCCCCCTCAGCTGTGGAAGCCCCAAGAGCTATAGTAGTTCTTGGCAACTCACCACCTGCATCTTTCGATGCATTGGGATCATCGTCTCGGTCTTCTCTTCTTTCGATGCATTGGGATCATCTTTCGATGCATTCGTACTCTACCGTCTACCAAAAGTCTTCAATATTTTGAAATAATGAATATTTTACTGTTTGAAATCCTTATATAGGGTCAGAGTTGGTCAGGCGAAGTTACGGATAACTTCGCCTAGGCGAAGTTATCCACAAGTTCGCCTGATTCAACAACTTCGCCTATATTTTCATAACCAAACCTTATAATTTTGAACAATTTGAATTAACTCTTTAAAACTTTCCTTTAAGAAATAAACGACATGATCAATTCTAAGTAACCAGTTAAAAAATCATAAAGCTATCTAAGTACAAAAACGTAAAAAATTTAAAGTATAAGGGATCAAATTTCAGTCTCGATAGGGACTGCTACGTTTTAGAAAAGATCCGAACAGGAATCATACTAACTACGTGACTGTCACATAGATCCGTGTTTAGCTGTATTATGACATATAGAGACAGGTTGTAAGCAGGTAATATACTTAAGATGGTCTTCTTCGTTTCTGTGATACGAGTTAGGTTCAATTAATCCTTAAAATTTAAGTGGGCAACAACTCAGAAATATTGATGCCTCCTATCTATCCTCAAAGCGTATTTGGCTTTCCCCAAGTCACCCCGAATTGACTTCGACCCATAGCGTCTGATTAAACATGTAAGTACTCTTCATCTGGTTCCCGATCTTCTTCTTACTCTAAGATTGAGAAGTCTTGATATTATCATCACTAATATGTTACAATAACTTCAAATAATTTTTTTTTTTTTTAACAACATAGACTTCAAAGTAGAAATTAACTGCAAGTCCCGAATCTGGATCACTGCAGTATCTTGAAACGCTATCTTCACGGGAATCAGAACACACATGGGTTCGTGTATGACTGGGTAATCACTTTCTGCCTATCATTCGGAAAGATATACATGAAGACACGCAAAACTCTTAAGGAGTTTCCACATAAAATCAAGTAAAATTTAATGTGTATCACATCTACTTTTACGCACCATAAAAAGTTACCATGACATACAATGATTGTCCTAAAGCCTTTTAAGCCTAATAACTTCACTAGTTAAGCACACAAAGTTAGTATATCTATCATTTTCCATGGTTGGATCAATTTTCCGTTCAACATAGCTAACTAACTTCTTACGAAGTAACAGACTTGAAAAGTAATTTCATTTCCCCCAAGAAATTTTGACTTCAATTGCCCCGATCACGTCAAAGTCTTCAGGTAAACGGCAATCCTGAAGATCCAATGGATCAACTGGACCGACCACATACAAGTATGTGTCCTTTTAACTAAGTATGACCGACTAATTTTCAGCGACAGAAAGAAAACACATCATAACCGCCCCGGTCACTTTCAGTCATCTGGTTAATGGCGACCCTCATTCTCTACAAGTAGAAACGAGTACCAAAACATATCCGAGGATATGTCCATCAAACTGAGGTAACCGACTAATTTTAAGCAATAGTGACGTTTTTTTTTCAATAAACACAAAAAAACATGGTTACTCGGGATTGATCATCCCGTTCAGCTCAATTAGGTTTTGAAATCTGGATTTATCAAACGCTTTTGTAAATAAATCAGCGAAATTTTCTAGCGTATCGACATTTTCGACCTTAATCAGTTTCTTCTCAGCACAATCCCGTATGAAATGATGACGAATGTCAATATGTTTAGTTTTACTATGTTTCACGGGATTGTTAATTACTGAGATGGCAGCAGTGTTATCAATAAAAATAGGAGTGAGTAAGAAATTCAGACCATAGTCGCGCAATTGTTGCTGAATCCACAAAACCTGAGAGCAGCAGTTGGATGCTGCCATATATTCAGCTTCGCACGTAGAGATTGCGACTGATGTCTGTTTCTTGCACTGCCAGAAAACTAATCTTCCACCGAGAAACTGACATCCTCCTGTTGTCGACTTCCGACTCTGATTGCACCCTCCATAATCAGAATCCGTATAAGCAACCAGTTCCACGTCTCCTCCTTTCGGGTACCACAACCCTAGCTTCGGCTTGCCTTTGAGATACCGCAGAATCCTCTTCACACCCTTCATGTGAGATTCCTTTGGGTTTGCCTGAAAACGAGCACAAAGACAAACAGCAAACATTATATCAGGCCTAGAAGCAGTCAAATACATCAAAGAACCTATTATAGCCCGATACTGAGTTGGGTCCACATCTGCGTCACCGTCTATTTCAGCTCCCAACTTGTGATTGACGCAAATTGGAGTGTCAAATGGAGAAGAGTCCTCCATCTTGAAGCGCTTGAGGACATCATGAACATATTTTGTTTGATGAATGAACATCCCATCCTTCTTTTGATCAACCTGCAATCCTAAAAAGAACGTTAGTTCACCCATAGCACTCATCTCAAATCTTTTCTTCATGACGGCCTCAAATTCCTGACATATGGAGACTCTTGATGCAGCAAATATGATGTCATCCACGTAGACTTGAACTAGCAGGAAGTCACTTCCATCTCTCTTCACAAACAGTGTGCTGTCAATCAAACCCCTTTCAAAACCATTCTCTAGCAAGTAGTCCGATAACGTTGAATACCAGGCACGAGGTGCCTGATGTAATCCATACAGCGCCTTGCTCAACTTGTACACGTGATCAGGAAAGTCTGGGTCAGGAAAACCCGGAGGTTGCTCAACATACACAACCTCATCAACTTTCCCATTGAGGAACGCACTCTTCACGTCCAACTGAAACACTTTCATCTTCTTAAAAGCAGCAAACGCCAAAAACAATCTTATCGCTTCCAATCTGGCCACCGGAGCGAACACTTCATTATAATCTATCCCCTCTTGCTGATTAAAACCTTTAACGACCAGCCTCGCCTTGTTTCTTATAATAATCCCCTTTTCATCTCTCTTGCACTTAAACACCCATTTTGTGCCTATCGCATGCACATTCCTTGGTTTTTCAACCAAAGTCCAAACTTCCATCTTCTTAAATTGAGCCAACTCTTCTTGCATGGCCTCGACCCACGAGCTGTCCTTAAGAGCCATTTGATAATTTTTCGGTTCAATCTGGCTAATAAAGCATGAGTACAAACATTCGTTCATTATTCCCGTTTCCTTAATGCTTGTATAAACACAGGTGTGCTCATTCAAGCTACTTCTGGTTTGTACACCGGAGGACACATCACCTATAACATTCTCCAAAGGGTGTTCTTTGTGAATTCTCGTGGTCGGAACAGCACCGACATGCAAATTATCTTCTAAATTAGAAGAGAGCTCATCAATGGTTGTTTCTGGCTGAGAGTGAAATGGATTGATAAACTCTTCTTCAGGAGAGACAGCAGGGGAACCGATAGAATTTGATGAGGAAGGTTGACAATCATCAAATAGCTGTCTATGAGCCAAATTTTCCTCCTCATCTAGAATCATCTTCGTAGCAACACGTTCTTCTTCTTCTGTACAAAACAAATCAGGTATGTTAAAAGACTTGAAGAGCCTATCATAGTCGAAAATCCCAGGAGGTCCGATGCCCGGTCTTGGCGATCTGTAACTCGTAATGTCGGTGTTACATACCACCTCAACCTTGCCGTTCGTTGTATTAAAGACACGCCTGTTGGGAGTCCCAACTTCATAGCCGACTAAGATTCCTTCATCGGCTGCTTCACCAAACTTTGAATGTGCCTTTAAAATTGAACACGGGGACCCGAAAGCTTCAAGTCCACACAAATTGGGCTTTCTCCCATGCATAAGCTCGTAGAATGTTTTATTAAGTCTTTTTACCGTTAAAACTCTATTCAGTACATAGCAAGCTGTAGAAACAGCTTCAGCCCAGAACACCACCGGAAGCTTCGAATCAGCCAGCATAGTTCTGGCTCCTTCAATTAAAGTTCTATTCTTCCTTTCAGCCACTCCATTCTGTTGCGGAGTATACGGAGCGCTGAATTGGTGTTCAATCCCTCTTGACAGACAGAAGATCTCCATTTCAAAATTTTTAAACTCGGAACCATTGTCACTTCTGATGAACTTCACTCGTTTATCCATAATGTTCTCAACTTTGGTAATCAGATTCTTCACCATTTGAGCCGTTTCGTCCTTTGATTTCAGGAAGTATACCCACGAGTATCGTGAGTAGTCATCAGTGATCACCAAGCAATAAGTTGTACCACCTAGACTTCTTACATTCACAGGACCGAAGAGATCCATGTGAAGCAGCTCTAGTGTACTGGCAATTGAATTTACTTTCTTGGTGAGATGGGACTTCTTGTGCTGCTTTCCCTTTTTGCACGCAAGACATTTGTCTTCAAAATTGAAACTTTTTAAGGGAACACCCAACACAAGCCCATGTCTGACAATATGGTTCATCTTCCGAAGATGAATGTGCCCCATTCTCCTGTGCCACAGTTCAGATTCCGATTCGCTTGCTTTCGTCAAAAGACACGTTTCTTCCGTTGACATTTCAGTTGAACTTAAATCCATCATATACGTATTTCGATCACGTGGAGCCTTCATTACTATCCACTCCTCTGGTATTTGAAAACCAGGCTTCAACACAATCGTATCAGTCTTCGTGAAGTGTACGGTATAATCTTTATCACAAATCTGCGACACACTCAGCAGATTGTGCTTCAGTTCTTCAACAAAGTTCACATTTTCTAACGTCATCTTCCCGTTAGTTACCGTACCCCTTCTTGTTATTTTGCCTCCACTCTCACCGGCAAAACTGACTCTTGCTCCTTGAACAGGTTTTAAATCTTGTAACAAATCCTTGTTACCAGTCATGTGCCGGGAACAGCCGCTGTCCACAACCCAAAGATTATTGGACGCCCTGTTCAACTGTTCCTGCACAAACAAAAGAGATTATTAAAATTTGGGGACCCAAGACCTCTTGGTCTTGGGTCGATTAACCTTCTTAACAGAACTCACACACCTTGGCTGACAAAAGTTAGCATTAGAAAAATTTCCACGAGTCCTAACAGGATACCTCCTTGGAGACTGATAGTGAGGCCAACCAAACCGACGTACATTAAGAGAATCAAAAGAATTATAGCATTTGGTTTGGTTATTAGTAGTGTAAAAACGAGATGTGTTTCTTTGAAAACCTGTATTATCTCTCAAATTTGAATGGTTTTCATTTTTAACATTTAAACGATTACCAAAAACCTTAGTCTCAGTTTTCGAAGGCCTCACCTCTCTGAAACGCTGCTTCAGAGGGCAATCAGCAACAAGGTGCCCTGTTTGATTACATCTAAAACAACACCTATGTTCAGCTTTCTTTTCAGCAGATGTTTTAGATGTAGAGGCAGTATTACCAACCGTACGTCTCACATAAGGTGGGACATATGGGTTGAGTGGAGTACTCCTTTTAGTTGATTTAACTTTTTCTCCACTAGTGGGTAATACTTCCTTCTCTTTTGTCTTACCCGACTCGGATGACTTATCCGAATCAGATGAGACTGGACTTGAAATAGAAATTTTAACTTTTGAGACAGGCGAACTTGTTTCGCCTTTACTAACTTCCGGTACTTTACCAGTTTCCTTAGCAGGACCAGTCTGATCAGCTACAAAATTAACAGATTCATGAACACTAGGATTGAAAGAATAATTATGGTTATAAGGTGGTGGAACCTCATGGTAACCAATTCCTCCCCTCTTAGGTGAGGAACCTTGATCACTAACGAGGTGATCAAGAATAGCAGAGGAATTCCGGAATTGCTCCAGTTTCCTATTTAGTTCCACCACTTTCACCTGGTGATCAGCAATCTGTTTTTCTTTCTCAGCGATTAACTTGGTTTTTTCTTCTAAAACCTCGTAGCTTAGATCGATCACATCAATTTTCTCAGCTAATTTTGTTTTCAAACTTTTAACGTCTTTTTCACAAGCTTTAATTTTTATTTTATAATTATTTTCTCTTGTCTTTGTGAAGTGATGATCTTCTTTCAAGGTTTTAAATTCAGCATCCAACTTAACATACTGATCAGTAATTGTAGCAAGCTGTTCAGACAAGTTCTCACATTTAGTACAGATAGGTTTAGTACATACCTCGGAGTTCTGGTCATTAGCCATGAAAGCTTTTTCATTTTCAGCAGCTTTCATACACTCTTCAGCTGCAACCTTCGCCATGTGTGCCTGCTCAAAGAGTTCTCCAGAGAACATGTTCCAGTTGTATTCACCAGCATCAGACATCATGGCATTATTCCCATTGTTATTTCCACTTTGCTGTGTAGTCCTCCCATGACTACGTTCTACACGTGTATTATTGCACTCCTTTGCAAAGTGTCCATTTTGTTGACAATTGTAACACCTCACCCTTGACTTATCAAATCCTGGCTTTCCACCTACGAACTTTCTGCCAGTCTTCTTCATGAAATGCTTCACCCTTCTGACTATCATCACCATCTGCCACTGCAGATCCATCTCCTCCAGATCATCAGGATCGATCTGGCCATAGTCTTCTTCCAAAGCAGCAGGGTCCACAATCTTCCCTTGTATGTAGTTCTCGTAAGAAGCAATAAAAGATGCATAGAGTGCAAACTGCTCTTCAGCAGATTTGACACTCATTGGCATCTTAGAGTAGTTATTGCTTGAAGCACTGAGAGAGAAACTACTCTTGGATGCTTGAGGTTTCGAAGCACTTGATCCTCCAGCAACAAAGCAAACATCACCGTTCATGTTTACTGACACATTTTCTTCATGAGAAGAGTTAGAACCTGACTCTCCTTTGGAGTAGTAAGCAGCAGATTCAGGCTTCGAACTTGAGCCTGAGTTAACTTTGGCACCATACATACCAGGGTCTTGAACCTGATCCGTTGGTGTCTCTTTACGAACCATATTAAGCTCAAAGGTTCTGAGCTTGTTTACTGCTGTCTCCAAGTCATAATTAGGAAAGTCCTTGTCTTCCCTCATTAGAACAGTGTACATTTCCCACTTTGGTGGGAGAGCATCGAGAAGCTTCTCAACTATTTCCTCCTCTCTGTAAGCAATAGAATAGTTGTTCAGCTCTGTCATTAGATGATAATATCGGGTGATAATATCATCGAGCGATTCGTTCTTCAAATACTTGAAGACAGAGAACTGGGTCTTTAATAGCTTAATCTTCGAGGCACGAATACCCACGTTCCCTTCGAATCTATTCTCAAGAGCATCCCAAAGCTCTCGTGCAGAAGTGTACTTCCGGAATGTATGGAGAATCTCTTGAGGAAGAGCCATAGTAATTGCAGCATGGGCCTTGCTCTCGGCCTCATACATCTTTTTCTCTTCTTCCTCCATCTTGCTGTACTTCTTTATCACATCCCGACCTTCGTATTCCATTGTCGGTGGAATATATCCATCCTGGATGCACACCCACATCTTTGCATCCTGGTATTTAATATACTGAATGAACCTATCCTTCCACGCCACAAAGTCGGTTCCTTTCATCAACCTTGGGGCCTTAGTAGCCGACCCCGCTTCAACTTCCATTTTGACTAACTCTGAGATGTTAATCGGCGACATCTTCTCGAAAACAAGAAAAACCCGAAAAAAACAAAAATTCTTCCAAACAGTACTATAGGCGAAGTTAAGGATAACTTCGCTTAAGTGTTAACTTCGCTGGAAAATCCTTAAATTCGCGTGACTTGGCGAAGTTGAGAATAACTTCGCTTAAGGTAAGCGAACTTAGGAGGTAAGCGAAGTTGTGGACAACTTCGCTTAGGCGAACTTATGAGGTAGGCGAAGTTGTGGTTAACTTCGCTCAACCTTATATCTTCGCCGAAACCCTACTTCCAGCAACGGCAACTTCGCCTGAAGAACAACAACTTCGCCCGAAGAACACTGAAAATATTCAGATCTGTTTTCGACGATTTAGCAGTTTCCGGTCGGTGTGACGGCTTGAATATGACTGTATAAGGTGAGTATAACACAATATCAACGAAAACGCGTCCCGCGAATAGGTCAAACGAGACGTTTTCTACACCCGCGTGAAATCCCGAACCACACAATCGAGCCAAAGCTCTGATACCAATTGTAGGTTCCCGGACGGATCTTACACGGGATATCGCTATCTACGTAGGTGCGGAATCCCTGCGTAGGTAGTTACGAGCGTAGAATACGTAAAACAATCACACGCGATACAAACGAACACGTTATATATTATAACTTGAAACACGTCTATTACAGACTCTCGGCACGTTCACTGAACTCAACAACTGACTCCTCTCTCGTGACCTAAACAAACCGTCGGCTACAGTATATATAGACACGACAACTTCGCCCGATATGCTCAGGCGAAGTTGTCCATAACTTCGCTCGTTCAACAAGTTCGCCTAGGCGAACTTGTCGACAACTTCGCTTGTTCAACAAGTTCGCCTAAGCGAACTTGTTGACAACTTCGCTTACATACAAAAACATAAACTTAAACATAATTACATTACAGACTCGATTACAAACGCTAGACTATGAACTACTGACATTTATGTACCAACACATGTTAATGGGAGGAGTTGGTCCACGAAATCGTAGTTAAATCCTTGTTACTTGCTAAAACTAGGAGATTAAAAAACAGTAAGAACTTTGTGATTAAAATTGTATTTTCCTATACCATGGTTGCACCATTGGTCCATTAGGCCAACCGATATACTCCACAATCCCTCACGCGTGAGGAGAATGCATCCAACGTGGAAGGGGTCATGTGTGTGACACCCCTGTAATCCCCCCTCCCCTTGTTGGTCAGGATGGTGGCCATGGTCACTATCGTCACGCAGTCTCTCTCTCCAAATTGACCGTTGGCAAATATATATATATATATATATATATATATATAAGTTCAAGAAAGAAATCAAATTATTGCAAGAAATGAGAGAAATGAATATGAGCCGCTAGTTTTATTTTTGGTTTTAATTATTTAAAAATAAATAAATAAAATGTAAATGCAACAATAAATGCACTATATCTCTCTAATTAATACAACTAATATAACCATAATAAATATCTCTAATTAATATATCTAACTAATTTAACTATAATAATTGAAAAAATAAAAACACTACTTTAGTTATATTTTTTATTTACACATTCTTCTTTTTATTCAACATAAATACAATTTATTCATATAATACTATTTCTTTATATTAAAAAAATAATTTCCACTCAATATATTAGCATATATAAACGTATTTAAGTTTAATAAATATACAACCTACACAAAGTTATATAACCTACACTTGTTTTGAGCAATAAAAACGTACAACATACAAAAAACATATAACTTACATATGTAATTCGACATCAACAATTATATAAACTACACAAAGATACACATACCCTACACATGCGTATGTCATATGTTTTTCGTATGTAAGTTATATGTTTTCTTATTCTTAGAACAAGTCTAGGTTATATGTTTTTGTGTAGGTTGTATATTTTTTATTGACTTTTAATGCAACCATGTGTAAGATAATTTTTTGTATTATTCATCACAATGTAACTACGTGTTGATGGATATTGATATGTTGAATTTGAAGAAATTGGTTTTTAAAAGAAATTAATGTATGAATAAATTGTATTTGTGTAAGATAAAATTTTCGTGTGCAGGTTATATGTTTCTTTGTGTGTAGGTTATATGTTTTCGTGTGCGTGTGTATTTTATTGATGATGAATTTTGTGTGTAGGTTAAATGTTTTTCGTGTGTAGGTTATATGTTGTCTTATTCTTAAAACAAGTGTAGATTATACGCTTTTGTGTAGGTTGTATGTTTTTTGTTGATATCTAATGCAAACACGTGTAAAATTGTTTTTTTGGTATTATTCATCATAATGTAAGTATATGTTGATAGATATTAATATATTGAATTGAAAGAATTTTTAATGTAAGAATAAATTATACTTGTATAGGATAAAAATTCAAGAAACAAAAAGTAAGTTATAAAAATAAACGAGTTCTTAATATTTTCTAATTATAATAATTTAATTAGTTATATTAATTAAATAAATAAGTATTATGGTTTATTAGTTATATTAATCGAAGAAATAGATTAATTAATAGTTTTTTTATTTAGCTTTAAGCATTTAAAACTTAAAACAAAACTAGTGGTCCATATTTATTTCTTACATTTCTTGCAATAATATCATTTCTCTCTTGAACCATCCCTTATATATATATATATATATATATATATATATATATATAGGGTTAGTATCATTTGAGAACTCCAAAAAAGTTAAGAACTTTTAGGAACTCATAAGAAACAAACTTTTTTTTTAAACTTTTTTCATATATTAACATTGTTTAAGACTAGTTTTACCATATTTTATATATAAATTTGTTATTACATATATAAATCACAAGTTTACATATGTGTAAAATTTATGTAATAACAAAATTTACATATATACAGAAAAAAGTTTAGACATGTGCAAAAACTAATTTTCATAATTGTAATCGTAATTATAGATATAAAAAGTGATAAAACTACACTCAAATAACAGTAACATACAAAAAAGTTTATAAAAAACGTTAATTTTCAATGGTTACTTCAAGTTCTTAAATAATTTAAGAGTTCTATAATGATACTAATCCTATATATATATATATATATATATACTATAAATACATACATGGAGGAATCTTTTGAGAACTTGATGAGTTAAAGAGCTTTAAGAAATATGGACTGCACATTTAATTAAATGATACGAAATATGTGACTGAGAATAAATCTGATTAAAAAATGAATCATGATGGAGAATAAAGATTCTTGATAGTTACACAAGTTTAAATGTTAGTTACACATGATAAGCCGATTCGGTGTGTAAAAAAATAATGTAATTTTTTACGTTACTTACACTTACGTACTACACGTGTAAAAAAATTCAAAAAAAATTGTCACGTTAAGTTCTTTCGAGTTCTTAAAACTCAAAGTGGTTCTCAAAAGAAATCAATCCAACACATACATATATATACTATACATTTCAACAAAAAACAAACCCATTTCAACCATTATACAAACCTATTTCAACCAAAACAACAAAGTTTCAAAATAAATTATTCTTTTTCATCTGACGATACAAATATTTTTATTCTTGTAATCGCATACATCACGGTTCATGATGCTTTGGACGAGTATCTTCAAATGTCTGAAAGAATGATACACAATAGTGTTTATAAGTTTACCAAGAATATTATTAAGTTATATAGCAAGAAATATTTTACGTAACCTTACTCGGAGTATATTCAAATAATATAAATTGTATTAATAAGGAAAAAATGGAGAATGATGGAGAATGAGGTAATTGTCACACCCCGACCAAAGGCGGAGGAACATGTCGGAGTGCAAGGGTTGCCCATGAACACATGACACTATTTAAAGTGACAATATTTAAACAACTTATTTAATTTCATAACATCATAATGTCATATAACATACTTGTTCACAAGATAATCATAACAAAATATAGCAAATAATATATTGTTCATTTTGCTAATATCCTAAAGGTCTTGATAACATTTCTCCACGATCTCGAGTCAACCAAAAGTCAAACCTGTAACATTGCGTAAAATAAAGTTTATCAACACAAAGGTTGATGGGCAATTCATAGTTTTGAACAATTATGTATATAATAAGAAATGCCACAACTTGTATACAAAACGATAAATAATAGCAACAATTAGGATAAATGAAATCGCTAATAAGAATACATTAGCGACACCTTGCTATAAGAGAATACCAAATAGTATAGGATTTTGTATGAAATCGTTAATAAGAATACATTAACGACACCTTGCTATAAGAGAATACCAAATAGCTTAGGGTTTATGAATCAACCCTCCAAAAGCGGTAAACACATTAGCATATAAGCATGTAAGCATAGAACACCAAATCGAGCATTTATTTAAGTAAAGTATACAATAACGTTTGTGGTTTAAGACTCAAGTATAAAACATTTAGTTTGAATAAGATATGCAATATCAACCCCAAAACGAAAAATATGGAAACGGGGAATGAAAGTACTCACATTCAAGTATAAACTTCATCGGTAAAAGACGGGAAACCGGAAGGACGGAGTTTAACGAGCAAAGCCTAAATAAAAAGGAAAGCCTTGAATTAGAAAGGTTGTTTTAGGAAAAACTTTAAAATACAAGATAAGAAATGTAAACAATTAAAGTTTAAAGTTTAAAATGTAACTATTTAAATTTATAGAAATAGTCCTTTAAAATATAAGTTTGCTCGAAACCGGGTTAAAGTATCTAGCCTTAGTATTGACTTAACCTATGTTAAGTAATAAGGTGGGTAAAAATGAAAGAATGCAAGTCCCTTTATAATATAGATACTAAAACGGGTTTTAACGAGTGTTGTTGGTTCGGGTCTTGATAATTGGTCAAGCCCAAAGTAAACTTTCCAAAATATTATATGTTATGAGATAACTCATAAAAATCAAGTAAGACTTAACCAAGTATGTAGTTATATTGTTTTAGAACTAACAACGTACGTTAAGCGAGTGTTCGGTTTTGTCGGTCCAACTTTGTTATAAGATCAAGTTGGGTTCAAAATTCCAAGTACTTTGATAAAATATTTAAAATCAGTTTATAAAGTATTTTTAAATAAATATACAAGTTTTGATAGCTAGAAACACACTTGTGTGTCTTAAGCGAGTGAAAATCGGTTTAGTTCGGTTTGTTCGGTTTCTATCTCACAATAAGTTCATGGATGGTTGCCACATGCCCGAATATCAAAGAACTTGTATAATAAATTATAAATGATGATACTTAAGTTTTACAACCCAAAAAGTTAACAATAAAGTTTTTAAACGAAAGTTTGGTTTTCGGTTCGGATCTGGTTTCGGGTTAAGACCGAGGTAAGATTCTACAAAACCATATAGAACATATGAAAATGGTTTTAGAAACTTAAATCTAACAATAAGCATGTTTAAACAATTATTTAACAAAACTAGTAAACAAAGTTCGGTTTACGGATTAGAGCTATTTACGGTTAAACCGAGACTAGTCTCTTCAAACCCATAAACATGGAATTCAATAAATAAGCAAGATGAACATAATTTAAGCATGGTTAGTAAGCAATAATAAAGTTCGATGGTTAGATAGTTAGATATATATCAAGGACCACGGAAGTCCTTCATGAAGCCTTGCCTTACGAGACCCGACACTTCATCGACCGAGACCGGAGAAATGACCACCAAAGGTAACAAGGGGTGTATATTATATATATGTTGTATAACAAGCTTCAAGTATTAATAAGAGTTAACAAGTTAATTAAAATGAAAGACTTGACTTACTTTGACTTTTGAAAGTCAAACCTTCAAGAACATGAAAAATAACCTTGAAAGAACCTTGAATTTGAGAGAGGAAATGAATTATGAGCAGGGATGGATGTAGGAGAGGATCATGTACTTATAGGATAAGATTAAGAGGGTTAAACAAGAGATTTAATGGGTAAAAGTCGAATTGGATAATAACACAAACCACAAAACAAGTGCTGCTGGTGCAGACTCCCCTTAGTGCGGCGCTAAGGTCTTTGCCCTTGGCCTTAGCGCGACGCTAAGGTCTCTGGTGGAAAAATCCTGAACTTTCAAAGTTGGTAGTTTGGCCCCCGGAATTGGTTTTAGGCGTTTTTAAGGCATTTTAAAGACCGAAAAGGATGTTTTTAAGACCCAACAAGTATAAAACAATAGTGTAACATAAAATCCATCATTTTGATTATATCGTAGGTTTCGGTTTACAAAACGTGTCGGTTTACATAATAAACGATTACAAATCGGACCCGAAATTGACGAATGTCACAGTAATTGTGTATACCCCTAGGTTGAATGATGTTGAAGGGTGATGTTGAATGATGGGGGGAAAATGAGTCGTGACGAGTGAGGAGTATGATGTCAAGGAATGTATACCCCTTAGTCTTACACCACACCTCAATTGATAGCCTAAGGTTGTGCAACAGTTTGGAACCGCGAGAACTGAACCGGAATCGGAACCGAAAGTGACTGAAAAATAACCGGAACTGAAACCTATTATAGTAAACTGATTCGGTTCTAGAACCAGTATAGTCGGTTCTCGCTAATCGTTATGTGCCATAACCGGTTTGGTCGTTTATTTATCAAATGGGTTGTGCAAAATCTGCAAATTGAAAAACGAGTTTATATAATTCTTTGTTTTCTTTCACGATAAAATTACTTTAGATTGTAACATGAATATCCATTATATTTATTATTAAAACCAAATTGTTGAAGTTAAATAAATCATTAGTGCTGATAAATAAAAAGGAAGATCATATCATTTTATATTATATTACCTTAAAAGCTTGAATCAAAATTTATCTTGGCTGCTAGGTGTTGAACGGAAAGAAAGAAGATTCGAATTAAAGAATTATTGAATGAATGCTGGCTAATAAGTTACCTTATAAAGAATGGGGATTTGAAAATTTATTTAAAAAGTTTTTAATATTCCGATTCTTTGGATCCACGTCTAGAACTGTCAGTTTTACCCAGAACTGAACCGCTAAACGTTTAATACAAATACTGAGAATCGAGAACCGTAAGTAAGGTAACACACGTTAGCGGTTCTGAGGCACTGGTTCGGTTCCGGTTTTGAATCGTTTGTTGCTCACCCCTAGATAGACCTAAAAAGAATTGATGAAGTTAGCAGCTCTAATGATACGAACACGACACATCATCGTAGTATCCCATCAAATATAGTGGTTAGCTTCGATCTCAAGCTTGTTTGTTTCTACACAACAGTCCAATGATATCTACATCATCGAACGCGCATTGGTAGGTCAAGTCAACCGAGAAATCAACATCTAGAGTTATATAAAAGTTACCGAACATAAAATCTTAAATAAAATCAATGATAGGTAAAATAAAATTTTAACGATTCCATACAAGAGTAAAATCGATGTCTTTTATTTTTTAAGTTCACAAAGTACAAACAATTGCAAATCTTAACGATTGAAAACAACGTTACATTTAATATTTATTCGCTTTAACAGCCCAATCACAACAGGTTAAACTCTTTTTACATTAGCTCTAGAGTATTATCATCAAGGGAATATTTCATATAATAGTAACCAACTTTCAAAAATGTTTCAATTAGGTCCCTCATGCATATTTTCTCTCAAATTAGATCACTAAATCTTCAAATCGAGTCTCACCGATTTTCGTGTGCGTCAAGAAAGAAATGAAGGATAAGATATGGGGGACGGAATTTGCAATATATGTTGTTATATTAAAAAAAAAAATAAAAAACGTTAATTATTTTAAAACTCAAAAATAAAAAATAAAATCCACGTCGCCACTCAACATTAACATAAAAAAAAGAAAAAAAGATTTCCTATGTGAAACAAAAAAGAAAAACGCTAAAAAAACATGTTAAAACCTTTAATTTAATAAAATATGAAAATTAAGTGACTTGATTGGAACACTTTTCAAAATTGAGTGATCTAATTAGAACACTTTTGAAACTTGGTTACTATTTCTATGAGACGCTCCCTTGATGATAATACTCTAGAGCTAATGTAAAAAAAGTTTAACCTGTTGTGATTGGGCTGTTAAAGCGAATAAATATTAAATGTAACGTTTTCAACCGTTAACATTTGCAATTGTTTGTAACTTTGTGAACTTACAAAATACAAGACATCGATTTTACTCTTGTATGTAATCGTTAAGAATTTTATTTTGCCTATCACTGATTTTATTTAAGTTTTTATGTTCGGTAACTTTTATATCTCTAGATGTTGATTTCTCGGTTGACATGACCCACCAATGCGCGTTCGATGATGTAGATATCATTGGACTGTTTTGTAGAAACAAACAAGCTTGAGATCGAAGTGAACCACTATATTTGATGGGATACTACGATGATGTGTCGTGTTCGTATAATTGTAGCTGCTTACTTCATCAATTCTTCTTAGGGCTATCTAGGGGTGAGCAACAAACGGTTCAAAACCGGAACCGAACCGGTGCCTCAGAACTGCTAACGTGTGTTACCTCACTTACGGTTCTCGGTTCTCAGTATTTGTATTAAACGCTTAGCGGTTCGGTTCTAGGTAAAACTGAAAGTTCCAGACGCCGAAGAATCAGAATATTAACGTCAACGTCTTTGCTATAAGGCGTTTGTACAGTAAATACTAGAAAATCCGAGGTGGAGATTTTTCTAGGGTTTATCTTTCTTTTCTTTTCACCGTGGGTCGTCCATATTTGCAATCGGATCAATTCCAGAACCTGAAACAAATTCCCAAATCCATCACTTTATATTATTCCATTCAACTTAATTTGTGCTCTGTGCAATTCAAATTCTATGATCTTATGGATCCATCTGTGCAAAACGCCCCAACTATTGAAGAAGACGAGTGGGGTAAATCATCCACATCTTCTTAGTTTGCTTCTGCTTTATTTTCGATTAATGTATTGTAATTTTGTTCTAGAGCTTGTAATATTGTTTGCAATCCTTACTGTTCAAAAAGATCCATGTTCAATTGTTTTGTTAATTGAATTTGTTACATTTTATGTTATCAAGAATCAAACTTTTTTTTATTATTATTATAAGACTCTGATTAGGTATATGAACACTAGCCAAGTGTGATTAGCAGCATTTGATGATAGTTGTGTACCAATTGGGATATTTTGTGTTGTTATTACTGATCGAAAGTTTTATAACCTAATTGTTGTCTGCCTTACTGTTTTTGGTCAGATAATGATGACTTTGTAATCCCGAGTCTGGGAATTGAAGATCCGAATCAAACCACAGCAAATGATCCACCAGTAGAAGACTCAAAGCAAACAACTGAAGTGAGTTGCCAAGTTTTTTAATACAAGTTGTTGAATTATCTTTTTTTATTGTACATAGAGCTCGAAATCTTGACTCGTTTAATGTTTATTCAGAGTTTTACTTTGCCTGTAACGGGCCAAATGGGTTAGTTGTAAGTTGTATCAAAGGGTGGAAAGAGAAACGGGTAAACAGGCCAAACGTCACCCTGTATGTAATTAAATGCATAAAACATTCTGATGGGTTGTTTGGGACTGCTAAATTTTTTATTTTTCTTTAAGATTAAAAAAATAAAGATTTATATAATGATATGCTGTTTGAAGGGTGTTTGGGAACAGGGATTTGTTATCCAAACTGCTTATGTATTTATTAGCGAGTTAAATTGGTTGTTTTGAATAGGCAGTTAGCTCATGTCATAAAACAAACAGTGGCAAACTTCTAGTGAAGTAATAAGCAAAGCCCAAACACCTGAGGTATAAACGAGCCAAGCCAACCCCAAGCTCGGCTCGTTTTGATTTACGAGGGCTCGAGCTCTGCTTTTTTCGAGTTCCTTTTCTAAAGCTCGGGCTTGGCTTGTGAGTTGTTTGTTCACGCTTGGGCTCAGCTCGTTTATTATTTATTAATTAATTTATATAAAAAAATTTATGTTTATATATTTGAGAAAAAACCTTAAACGAGCGTAAACTTGACTCAAGCTCGTATATTACCTTAAACGAGCCAAAGCTTGGCTGTGAAGTGTTGAGTTAGTACATAGAAGTCCAAAAGAGGTAAACTTAAAAATACACAAGGCTTGTTTAAGGCTCAACGAGCCTAAACAAGCTTCCCATACAAGGCTCGAGTGTGGGCTCGATAACTAAACAAGCTTTATTTGATTCTTGGCTCGAGCTCGAAAGAGCTTGGCTCATTTCGAGTTTTTATCGATCCGAACTCGAGTAGCATGCTAGCAGCTCAACTTATGTGCACCCCTACAAACACCCCCTAAGTAACTTTATTTCATAAGTTAGATCATTATTGTAACATAATGAATCTAAAATTTCAAATCATACTTAACACATTAACTAAATGTAAAATCCAAAAAAATAAGAGAAAAATGTTTTGTGGGTCTGATTAACCCAACCTGTTTCTAAATCACGCATTTCGACCACGGCCCACTTTGACCCATTACCAAACCTAGTTGGCCCATCATTTTCCCGCCTCTAGTTTCCATTATCAAGTTTTTACGTTTGTGTAGGCTAAAAAGGAGGAAAGTATATATCTTGGGCCTCACGGAGCTCCACCGTCCCAATCAAAACAAGACGTGAACTCGTATGGACGAAAACAAAGATTCAAGCAGAAACTGAAGGACGCGGATCAGAAAATTAGTGGGTCGGGTCAAGAAAATAAGATTGAAAATATAAGGGATCTTGTTGGTGGTAGCAAGCTGCATGGTAATCCTTCCAAGAATTCTAGGGATTGGCTGGACCCTCATTGTCACGAGTCAGAGTTTGAAAAGAGACGACCTCTATAGAAGCGTGACCGTAATGAGTTTTTGAACTGGTTACTGGACCAAAAGTTTCTTTAAACGATGTTTTATATTACCTTTATTTATACCCAAATGTAACTTTCGCCCTTTTTGTTGTTTTGAGTTTAAAATTTTGCGTGTTTGATGTAAAATTATAAGAAAATGAAAGATTTCCTGAGCTTCTAAAACATATTATATAAATGGCCAATGCCATCTCCTTTCCTTTATATTATGGTAATACTAGCAGCTACATGTATAACATATCATTGTTTTGGAAAATTCTACTTAATTTAATAGAATTAATATGCATCTAAAAGTTGGTATCTGGTTGTGAAAACTGTTTTGGTATTTAGGTTTACGCGTCTAACATGATTTTCGGTTTATGCAAACCCATGACCCATTTTAACACCCTTGAGTTTGATGATGATATTCTACAAAGTACAAACACATAGCTTTGGTACAAAAGTTACTATAACACGATTTTGATGATGATATTCAACAAAGTACAAACAAATAGCTTTGTTACAAAAGTTACTACAACACGATTATTTCATCGCAATTTTGACTATGATATTCAATAAAGTACAAACAAATAGCTTTGGTACAAAAGTTACTACAACATGATTATTTCATCGTGCCATCCGATTGATATAAGAATTTCTAATAAAACAAATAAATTAGTGTATTAGCAGCTATTTTTAACTAGTAAAACAGTTAACTACCGAATTATCTTTGTAGTTTCATGTGTAACATCAGATGGATGTTTGCGTAAGCAGAGCGTTTGGGTCGTACCACGATGATTGTGAAAGCAGAACACCAGATGCAGTCAATGTGCCTGTTTTGCCAAAGTCAAGCCTTTCAAACTCTTCCATAATCGGTGTCATGTCTTCTTGGTTGATCTTTCCCATTTCTTTTAGTTTATAAAGGATGAACTCCGCCGCCCTACCAGATCATCATGATTAATATAAACAAAAAAGCCTATAGTTTATTATTTTCCATTCTCTTAAGTGTTTCTGGTCCTACTGGTGTATAGTAAGGCAGCCAGTTTGACGACAGGTCTGGTTATGTATACATTGCCGGACACAAAATGTGTTGCCTATTTATCTAAACAGATTGTAAACAGGTTGATCAAGTTAACAGGCCGTTATTGGGTAAAACATGTTAATAGGATGAACTTATACTTTACAGTCTTATATATTTTCAACCCCAAGTTTAAACACGATGAGTTGCTAACGGGTTTATAACCAGAACAACCCAAACACAACCCATAAACAATCAAGATAGACACGCTAACTAGTTTATTTTTATGTCAGGTTCATGTCACATCGGACCATTAACTAATAGTATTTGAAGAATGTAATGGTTTCTAATACTTACACAACAACACCATCATCATCAAGATCAGCAGCCTCGAGATCAGCAGGTGTAGTCTTTCTTTTAAGAGCCCATTTCACCAACGACCTCTGTCTCCGTTGAGTATGCAACACAGCAAAAGTAAACAACAGCTGCCCTAAATAAATAGTACCCGACAATATCCAAAACAGAGAAAAAACCCTCCCACCTTTCGTTGAAAAACACTTATCAATATAACCCAAACTCGTAATCGTCCCCACGACACAATAAAACGCGTGAACAAAATCCAAATCCTCAACCGCCACCAAAACCACAGTCCCAGCCGCCATAAGAACCACCAGCAAAACCACTAGCAGAATACACTTGTTTCTAACTTTATTATTTTCCATTCTTTTAAGTGTTTCTGCAGTACCAACTGTTTGATTCATATGAAACGCTTTCGCAAAAAGCAATTCTTGTTTTTCAATCATAAGATCTGCAGCTTTACTTAGAACGAGCCCGATAAGAAGCATGCCCAAAAAGACAAATAAGCAGGCGAGTAATATTGTAATGTTACTACCCGGGAAAAGATCTCCATAACCAACAGAAGTCATTGTGACAACTGTGAAATAAACCGAGTCTAGAACACTGTTTGTTTTTTTGCCATTGATTTGGTGTCTAAGAAGGTAAAAACAAAGTGTGCCTGAACCTAAGTAGATGCATAATATGACGGCTACTTTTCTGTAACTTGGATGGAGGTAGTTAAAAACAGATTTGGGGCGCGGAAGTGAGCTGGTTGATTTGGGTTGTGAAGGGAATGAGTCAGATATCGGGGCGCTTTTGATTCGTCTGAATCGTTTTCTTTTGAGGGAGGTTAGATGGTCTTTTGCTAGTGAGGGTTGTTGTAGGCTAGTGGTTGTTGGTGACCGTTGGTTCGGTGACATGGCGGGTTGGTTGGTTGTCAAACTCATTGTGATTTGAATATCTGTAAATAACAATTGGTGAGTGTTTAGTCACTTCAAAGGGTGGTGGATGTAGAATCGTACATTTTAGGCATCAGCCAGTTTCAATAAAGTTTTTGGTGTCTTATAAGGTTATACGACGAACATAGTAACTTTTGCAGACCACCTTAAATGATTTGTATAACAGCTCCTCGTATAAAACTAAAATAAACTTGATTTTAGTTTTATGCGCGTCCGTAAATCCTTTTCCATATATCATATATACAGGTGGTATGATAGGTGGAAAATAATATACATCCGGTTAATTAGTAACATATGAGGAATAAGAAGATTAGATTAAACTCACCTGAATGAAGTTTATTCGAATTAATTCTGGAAGTGGTAGCAGAAGCAATTAGACATGGTTAATTTCCAAATGCAGAAAGTCGTAATGTGTAAACCAAGTGGAGTAGAATTTTATACTGCATATATATAAAATTGAAGTCGAAAAACGGTCCACACGCTTTGATTGTCAACCGTCTGATCAATCATTTTGCGATGTCGGTGAAATGGATTACTACTTTCTGAGATCGATATCGTCGGCATGTTCAATTAATATATTATTATTGCAATTAACTAACTACCAGTGGTCGGTAGCAGTTGAATAACTATACAGTGCACCAAGATCTAGATCGTCAATAAATGCGTAATGCTTGACATTGAAGCATGCATGGGGATTAAACTAATAGTACGTCCATTCATCTTCATCTTTTGACTATTGAGAACATGTTGTTTCCGGGAACAAAGGAAACCTTTATTTGTATGTTATATTGTTATTATTATTTGTTTGCCTGACTCTTACCATCTTACCAAACGTAATGGGGCACTGTTGAGAGCCAAAAACCCTTATAGCGTCGAGAACACCGCCGGGGGCGTTTTGGAAGAAAAGATGGCTTGGGTGTTTTATAGAAAGCACTGATATGGGGTTGACTTCGGTTAAAAAAGGTTCCAGCAAATGAAGAGAGTGGTGGAGGGCGTCTTTCCCCTCCACCACTACACATGGTCTTACAACTAAGAATTTTAAATCCTACTATCATTACAAGTGTTGGTTGGTTATCATTCATCAAATAGTTTTACCGGAACAAAATGGATCAAACAAAACGAGTAGATCGAGTGAATTTTTCTCTATGTACTGTGTCGGTAACTCGGTATATAACAATGTATGAGAAGATTCTTTTGACGGTTTATGGTAGAGCTTAAAAGTGTTAAAATTGTGTATGAAGGAGTTAGTGTGGGATATTTTGTTGTCTATTTTATAAAATAGACACCAGTCACCGATGGCTAACGATAAACAATCTTGTGGTGATTTTCTTTCATTTTTAGTTTGAGATCATAGGTAAATCAATGAGAGCTAGGCTATTTACAAGCACGATCAAAAGGTTTGAATCGATATCAACAACACTAAACATATAAATGAACACACAATTTAATAGAAAACTCGCTTTATTAAAATAAGGAAAATAACTCACATTCTAAGTGCAATAACTCTAAATGATTAGACTCTAACTTGGTAATAATTTATTTATAGAGTAAATAAACTAAACTTTGCAAGCAACAAAAGTTAACACTAACATGAACTTGTTAAGAAACTATAACAGATTCATGAAACCATTATACAGTTTCATACTCCATGTTATATGTCAAGAAACTATTATAGAACCAAATCTCCAAATGTAAAGTTACAAAACAATCAATAAGAACCTTCTTAAAGATTTAAAATATAGACATACAGTACATCACAATGATGAACAAAACAAAGAGAGTGAAAAGAAGAAATTTGATAAGTAGGGTTGTTCACGAGCCGAGCCGAACTGAGCGAAGGCTTAGTCGTTGTTTGGCTCGTTTACAACCGAACCGAACCGAACGGCTGCAATTCGAACCGAACAAAAACCGAAACGAGTCAAAATTGAATCGAGCATTTTTCGATCGAACATCGAGCGATTTCGAGCATTATTTATTTCTTTTTCACTTTAAAATGTTCAATAAGAAACAAGTTTATAGGTTGTAAATTATATATTTTTAATTAAATAAATTAGTATTTTTTAGACAAACGTGTAATAGATTGTAAATATTTATTAATAGTAAGTTTGAAGTGAGATAAAATGATCATATAAACAAACTTCTAATTTTCTAAAAACTTGAAGGGAACAAATAAAACTATAAAATTGACGGAATAAGAAAAATTTGAAGGAGTTAAAAAAATTGTAAGCTTATATATATATATATGTGTTTTTATATATTTATATATTTTTCATATATAATTATATATATAATAAATTTAAATATTCGAGCCGAACCGAGCAGATCTTTGCTCGTTGATTGGCTCGTTTGCAAACTGAACTGAGCAGAGAGGCTCGCTTACAATCGATCAAAAAAACGAGCGAGCATTTACCTAGCAATTTTCGAGCGAACGACAAACGGGTTCGAGCTACAACGGCTTAGACGCCGAAGTGTAATGTAAGCAACTGTTTCTCATAACCCTTTTGACTACACCAAACTCGACCACACATCAGCATTCAACTACACTCCAAAGCCCAGCTCATTAGCAGCCCATACAATTAGCCTAACATGGAAAATGAACATAACAAAAAACACTATTAGACACGAAAACCTTTCTTATTTTTATTTTTTCACAATTAGACACAAACCTATTTGATATATATTTGAAGATTATACACGTATTTCAACACTTTTAGATATTTTACCAGAATATGTTTGCCAATGAATTAATATTTTTAACACTGCCATATTAGTTTTGTTCTAAGGTTTAGTAACATCAATGTAGTTCGTTTAATACTATAACTGTGTGTGTTTTTGATGCAGTAGAAACAAAAATTACCATTCTATATAGTTAACTAGTTTGAGTCCTAATACACGGGGAATTAATAAAAATCATAATATTTAAACATTAAGCAAAATGCAATCAATAATATAACTACAAATTACATAAGAATTACAAAAGAAACATGTAGAGGTAGGGTAACAAAAAGACCCAAATACCCTTAAGTATCACCCGCGGGTTACAGAGAATCCTCTTATAAACCACCCGCGGGACACATGGATCACCCGCATATCACGAATAAGGAGGAACGTCCTCATAACACATGCGGAAGCATCCCGGCTTCCTCAAAAGTCATCCGCAGGATAGGATATCTATCCACCTAAACGTCCGGAAGACAAGGCCAGCGGGACAGCTGTCATAACTCAAATACTCTCTAGAAGAAGGTTCATGATTCTTACTTGGAGAATACGTGACTGAACAACCAATAAATAAAGGACACATGGCTAGTTTGTTATAACCGTGCACATGGCCAGGGTGCAATCCATCCTATCATCGGGCGACGCGTGTCCAGGTTGTTATGCCCATGCACATGGGACGTATAGCTCAACCTATCACAAGAGGACACGCGTTCAGGAAGTTATCAAAGATCTTCTGGAAGAGGACAGCTGGCCAATCATCTTCCTACATCCTTCGGCTATAAATACCTTGTCAAACGGTATGAAGTATTCATTCACTCACTTGCATTCTGACTACACTTAGTCTGCTTACTTTAGTACTTTCTTCATTTACGAAGGTTACTGATTCTCACGCCGGAGGGTGGTTATAGGAAGACCCCCCCTCTTGTCCTTCCTGTAACGAGACTCACGGTGTCTGTTTTGCAGATTCCGGTCATTGGACTTTGGGAAGCTTTACTCATATCTTAGTTGTAATTATCGTACTTTACCCCGTAGACTCATTGGATCCAGGACCCATACCCGGTGTCTGTTTTGCAGGCTCCGTTCATTGGACTTTGGGAAGCTTTACTCATATCTTAGTTGTAATTATCGTACTTTACCCCGTAGACTCATTGGATCCAGGACCCATACCCGTGGATCGGATCCGTGTTTCTTCATTGGCGCCATCTGTTTTTGGTGTTAGAACAACAATAATTTTCGTTGGTTTTTCGGTTCGTTTGATATGAGTAACCTTCCTGAAGGGCCGACGGGAACCCCTGCACCAGATTCACGTGTAACTAACACAGAAGCACCTCCGGGTCTCAGTGTTTTTGCACGAATTACGTCTCAAAGTGGCCGTACTCTTGAACGTGTCACAGCACCGGGGTCACGAATCACCAATGTAACACTGGGGAATTTACTCTAGAAAATATTACAGCACCGACCGGCCTCACTCCCACAGACATGGGACGTGCCTCGGCACCGGAAGGTTCCAATTTGGGTAACCCCAAACAAATTGCAGAAGAGACCGCCGAAACCGGTCGATATTTGATCCGGAAAACAACTCGGGCGACTCTGATAGGATGAGATCTCAACAACGTAACTCTAGATTTAGAGGAACGTTAACTCCTGAAGAATGGCTCCACGCGCAACAACAAAGTTTGGTGGCTGAGTATGAACGCAGAAAACGTAACGAAAGGTTTCACATTCGTACTCTGAATTATGAGGAATCTCCCCGGAGATCTCTTTCTCCTCCACCTACAGTGAGAGGAAGTCAGATCC